>NC_050583.1:31614682-31914682 GCF_013368585.1 Megalops cyprinoides
CGGGTTCGGCACTGGGAGAAAGGGGGAAAATAAATAATAAATCTCAGAAGATAATTACTTATCAATTAAACACGTTATCATGTTTATAGAATCCGTGGCTAATCACAGTCATTAAATTTACCCAATTTGCGCCTTAATTAAACTAAGCAATTGAGCTTGATGCAATTATAGGTATTGGAGCGCCGTCTACTGGCTACATTTACCACCATGTGCCATTACTTTTTTCTACAAAACATGAATGTTGATTTTATGCTTGCTTTTGCACAGAATACCAAAATATCTCTTCAATCAACACAAAATGAGCTGGGAGAGATAATTGACTTATTTAGAATTTATTCAACAAAGGAGATGCCTTTTACTGTTTGTGTATTGAGGTCTGTTTTTTGTTGTTAGTCCAGTTCTCAAAATATTTTGTGCACTCCGAATACCCTTTCAAAATGTTCAGCGCTCAATGAGAGTCAGACCAACTGAAACTGTCTTATTCATATTACGTCTTGTTTGATTTAGTTAATCAAGAGGTAAATAACTCAGTTTTTGGGGCTTGCCTCCCAAATCAGTTTCAATTATGGCCGCACATTGTGTTGAATTTCCTTTACTCTGATCCCTGGTTGACAGGGCCTGTCACTACGTGGACTCCCCGTTTCTCTCCATCTGTCCCTCTTTGTCCCCTTTTCAGTCGGTGTGTGTTTTACCTCATTGTCTTTCACACATTTATTGACACCTTTTTAATTCCACACTTCTGTCAGCCTTTACAATCCGCGGGGTGCCAATATCTTCTGGCCCATTAACCCATTGAGATGGAGTCTGGTTAAACAAAAGACTGAAATCTGATCCTTCGCATTATTGAATCTCTCAATCTCCGAGCCTGCATTGTCCTCGCGCACCGGTTTGCTGTCAGGCTCGTGGGCAGGAATCTATTAGCATAAAATCCACACCATGAAATTCATTTATAATTGCAAAAATGTAAAACAGCACATATGTGTACTAAATCACGTTCAAATAAGTTTATGATATGATAATATTGAATAGATGGCGACAGATTGCAATTATACTACTATTATAATTGTCAAATTCAATTCTCTACTTGCAGGATCTAATTCAAAAGCTTAATTTGCCAGTTATTTGAATTCTAAATTAAAAAGAGAAGCTCCCAAAATGCAGCCATATAGGATTAAAAGCTGTATGTCTAAATGTTGAAAACAAGCACAAGTTAAACGTCAAAATTGTTGTTAAATGCAGAAAAAATGAATGACAACACGCTGACAACATGTGGCAGGCACTCCATATATCAGAAGCTAGTAACATAACATCTACATTGTACCCGTTTTGGGAACATTATTTAAAAATACAAAAATATATTCTTTATTGGAGTTACTCTTGAAAGTTTAGGTCTATCATGCTAATACGAATTATAGTGATAACAATAAATATCCATGCACATAATGTATTTAATTACATGCATAATGTTGTTTATTTGCGTTTTGTTTTGGGGGAATGAAGAGGACCAAAGAGTATAAGATGAAGCCATATCTTTCAGCAAATGGAAAATGGTGCCTACTGCCAGCCTTATAATGCAATGGTTTATTAAGAACAATTATCATTCAGAGAGCCTATCAAATTGTAATCAAGCATAAAAGGAAGTATTAACCAAGGAAGAATACAATATCGTGATAAAAAATAAGGCAAGTTTCTCCCTCTCACTTTGCTGTGGTAATTACTTTCCACCCCAATAGGACTGCATATAGATATCATACATTTGCCTGGATGCATTCAGATGGATGAAAGAAAATAAACAAACGGGCAGCCAAAGAACAATTCAGTTTCATAATTTAAGTGTGCAAGCTTTGTCACTCACATCCCCTGCAAGGACCAAAGAATGATCCAGCCTCTCAAAGTTACTGTCCTCTTTTTGTAAGTTTAAAGTTTAATTGCATTTAAATGACTTGTATCTCACCAAATACAAGCTTTTTCAGAAAGGATTTATAATGAAATTGTCCAAGGACAGAGGCCAGGATTAATTTTAAATTAGTGCTGCATGAACAGAATATGGTATTTGTCACATTGATTATTGCTTTGATTAGTTAATAATTAACAAATGCAAGTTTGGGAAGTTTAGTTGAGTCCTCTGTGATAGACTGATAGGGTAGAATCCTACAATATCCTTCTGCGGTTTACTGTAAATGTTGTTTACATAATACAAATGTGTGTATTGAAGGAGAGAAACTGTTTCTCTTTGACGTATGTCATAATTAAGAGAACACAATCAACCTGATGCTTTAAATTAAGTCTACTCATCTGCACAGTGGGTAAAAAGGTATGAGTCAAGTTGCCTGGTTTCCCTTTTCTGTGTTAGCTGGTGTTGTTGTTGTGGCTGTCACACTGTGTTTGTGGTAGGTGGTCTTGACATTTACAGATGAAATGAAAAAACTACAAGCTCCAGTTTACAATTTGTGAATTGTGATTTATGTTAGTAAATTCTTTCTCCTGGTTTTGCTCAACAGGATTTAAACTTAACTATACTTAAAGACAGCTGTCTGTCTGAACATGAAAAATGTGCCACACCTTGCCTGGCCAACCTTTGGAACGCTGTCATGCATTGCTTCTACTATTGTTGATCTGTATGGTTTTTTGCTTGTGTTGTATTGTGCCTCACTTGTAACTTGCTTTGGATAAAAGTGTCTGCCGAATGAATAAATGTTAATGTAAATATAATGTAAATGCCACATAACTGTGATATGAAACCATGAGCATGTATTTATTTATATGGATAAATATGGCGGTGGTAGTGGTGGTTATAGTGCTGCTGGTGCTTAACTTCAAATGAAACCTGTAAAAAAACCAAAATGACAGTTGAATGTAATCATAGCCAGTGTCCAAAATGTATCTTGCTTGTAGATAATTTATGTTACTTATGTAGTGTACAAAACTGCATGAAATATGTCCAAAATCCAGAAAACAAGCAGGAAGAGTCCACAGCAGTCCAATGCCTGACCGTATAATTTGCTGAAACAAGCTAATCATATATGGGTGTAGTTACCAGTAGACAATGCAGCTAGGGGCTCCCGAGTGGCTCAGATGGTAAAAGTGCTTGCTTCAACTGTATGCTCAGCCCTATGGCTCAGGTTTGAGCCCAATTATGTCAGCAGTCAACGATGACCAAAAGCCCACAGCAACGGAACAAATTGGCCACATTCCACCAGGGATATAGGAGTGGGTAGGTTGGCCAGGCACTTGTCATTGCACACCAGTAACCCCTGTTGGTCAATTAGGGCACCCACAGTCTGCCTGTGTAACGCTTTGCATAAAGTGTCTTCTTCCAACTCATGTCTGTGTATATTTGGCATGGGGACTGCCATGTAAAAAAGAAGTGGCACTTGGCATTACATGTTTCAGAGGAGAGCACATGCTTGCCTGCAGGCTCCCATATTGTTATCAGGGATTGTGGCAATGAGCGGCACCTCTATGATACAACTGCTTATCATACATGAAATGAAATGTTTTAGCATGCCTCAACATCCAAAGTGAACATTAACTGAAGTCTGACCTTATTCAAAAAAGGTGTGTGTTGTGGGCTTTCAATTGAATGAATGGGCAGACATTGTCAGAGCAATAATTATTATTTTTATTATTACTATTATTATTTTTCAATTATGCAAGCTGTTTTAGAATTGGAAATTGGACATTGGATTTGTCTCACCACAACCTCTGCACTTTTGCAGGAATACTGAAGTGAAACAAATGCAATCCTCTGATACATTAGCACACAGTCATTGGCTTATATTTCACACTACAAGTCATACAGAGCATTTCAGTGAAGTGGGTGCTCATTGGAGGGTAGGCATTACTCCACTGATGCCAACCAAACAACTGGCAAGGAAACTCTTTGTTAGCTAGTCTTTGTTAGCTAGGGAGCCCACGCTACCTCCATGGTAATTGCAGCACAGGGAGAAGGATTAGGAAAACATGCAACTCCATTAGCTTCTTAAGTGGGCATTAAGACAAAAAACATTACAAGACATTCATAGAGTCCCGGTGCACCTCAGTGTCTAATAAAGAAATTGTCGGAATGACAGATAATGGCCGACTTTCTGTTCCTGTCATGGCTCTTTTTACACACTGGGATAAAACATCAATCAAAATCCCCCCAAAAAATGTGTTCCTATGAATGAATCTCATGTCTGCTCCAGACCACTTGTACCACATATGCACTCATACAGAAAGACCTGTATACTACCTATCCTGCAGGTGACAGAGGTTTCGTGGTGGAAAGTATTTGATTAGGCACCTATAAGAAAATACTGTACTCAGTGCTTACCCCAGTTATGCTGATTTAGGGAAACTAACTAAGATACAAAAGTAAATCCGCACACCATTATTGTCTAAGACTATAAAATCCCAGCAAAAGAAATAAGGCAAATATAGGCAAAGTACCCAAGTACAGAGGGTGAAATGCAAATTAGCAGAGATTTCAGTCATGAGACCTTCATCAGTGCTACAATAAAATACTATTGTGTGTAGAAACATTTTCATGAATGAGGCCCACTATACACACAAAAACATGTGTACATATGAATAGTGAATCTGGCCAAATGTATTTTCTGCTAGGTATGGTGTTATTTGTTAAATCAGCTATTCAGCTACAGGGCAAAATCTATATATGGCTACTCTGGGCCTTCAGTGGCATTACAAGAGTGCACTTAACATTGAAACCAATGATGTGTAGCAAGTGACTTTGTTAAAAAGAGTGTTGTGATTTTATGCAAGACGATATGTACCAGGTTCTTCTGTAAGTGAAAAACTTGTAGAGCAGGCAGGGGGCACTATGAAGTAAAAGAGAAACACGCATAGCTCACTTTAGTTATGTGTGGTGATCAAAATATAAAAGAGCAAGTATCAGTTGCAAAGAAAAGATCCTTGAAAGTATCAGAAATTACAAAGTTCCACAAATTTGAAATTGCTTTTGGTCCAATGATTTGGTTGAATATTTAACATGAAAGGTAAATATTTTGAAATAGTAAAATATTCCTCCAGTTCAGATGCCCTTTTCCCCATCTGTGAATCTTTGAATCTTTGGACCAGCCACAAAATTAAGGACTTTATGATCCAAAGGTATACTGTAGATATCGCGTTACCTTCTCATGGATGGTTGCAACAGAACAGATAATGGGGGTGCTTTTATTCTCAACTTTCCGTTATTCTCATTAGATAAACTTATTTGGAGGTGTGGGTGGGTATTTCCCTTGTCTTTATGAAAACCTTTGGTAACCCTGGATATGTTGCTGCTAAGTTAACTGCTTCTCACACTGCCCCTACTTCATTTCTAACATTTTCTGAAGGAAAAAGACGTGTTTGCATGTTTGTGTGTTTATATATAATAGTAGTTTTCCAAATAGTCAAGTGTGATTCAAGTGTTGAGTATTGAACAGCATAAGAAGTTTGATTACTTAAAATATAGCCACAACAAGATAGCTGGTAGGCAAGCATAACTTGTTAGCTAATTAATGATCTGGCAAGTTAAGGTCTTGACAGCCAAAAGTGTATTCATGTGCTTCTGCAGTATTTGATGTGATGTTATTGAATTTGTACAATTGTAAAGTATTCAGGGTATAGTTGTAGGAGCTGAAGTCAGTTTTGTTCGTTTACTTAACATTTTTTACAGCTAGGATTTATAATTGGATTATTAGCCCCATTATTAACATAATTAACTGCAAAATAATGTATACATATACATATGATGAACAGCATTGGTATCTTTGGTATAAATCACATCTGTCCATTTTCAAATATTGTTATAGTAGTACTTGGTAGCATGTATAATTAAACGTGTGGCAGGTATCTGTGAGGTTTAGTTTTTAGAATGCTTCTAAAAGGATATATCATTACTTGACTCCCTCCCAACTATGCTTATATGGGCCTGCTGTCAGCCATATAATGAAGGTAGCTGGCGAATCAGTCTTTCATTTTGAGATGAAGGTAACTAAACAGAAAATGTATGTCAGTCAGGACCAGTTGTTTTAAAATTACTTTTAATCCACCCACTGTCAACTAATTAAAAATAAACTCAGACCAGCCAGTCCCAGTTTCTATCATACACAGTTTACATCAGTTTCTGCATTTGTCAGTTGGTTCCACCACTGGTAGAGTACATCAGTGTAAGAAGTCTTGTAGAACAAACTACATGTACCAAGGTCATCGTTTTGCTGTAGTTTTGTCCACTGTCCTGGAATTTTGGCCTATGTTATCACTTTTTAATATGCTGGCTGAGTTCCAGTTTACCTTTATTTCAGTGCATTCTCTCACCACTGATTGTCCATCTGCTGTACAGTAGCAAATGCACATTAGGAGAACAATCTGGACTCTTCATGGTCCATCTCAGACTCTCCTTCAGTGGTTCCACTGCCGGAGGTATGATTGCATGTTGCCAGGAAAGGAGCTCAACTTGGGAGTATAGTGTATAGTTCTGTCACTGAATGGGCTGAAATCTGATAAAAGTATGTGAAGAATGTGAACAGTTACAGTTCTGTGTTTGCTGTAATTCATTGTAATTACTTTATCTGAGTCCCCTCTTAATTTTAATACTCAGACAAACAAGTATGTATTCCTTGAAATGTTTTTAGTATGTTGAATTTACTTGAGAGATAAATGAGAGCTGAGATCTTAAAATCTTAAGGTCAGTGGTAATTCAAGAACTCATTGTACAACAAGTACATGTCAAAACATCCTCTAAATCATTTCAAGCAATGTTTTTAAAAATCAAGCCTGCTTCAGATGACATAGTGGTTAGGAAGGAAATTTAGATGGGTCCACATTAGGTCTATTCTGACACAGAATAAACAAAATAAGAATAAATATTCAACATCTAACTAGTCTGTCTTGTCTGAGTCACTTCTTATCAAAGGACTTGCCGAGGCTGTTTTATTTTTATCTGGCAGGCACCCTTTTCAAGGACATCCTCCTATTTGAAGCAGTTGTTGTTCATTCCTATGCATCATCTTTTAGCTTCTAAACTATGGAAAGTTTTCAAAAAAAGTGTAGAGAGTCTGCTCTCCCTGCTCTCTGCAAATTCTTTTTAATTGTTTTATGATGTACACTCTGAGTTTCACATTAGTCATTTCATGCAACTGTGCGCTTACATTTTGACCCCTCAACCTGTTCAGCATCCTGTGAAGTAATTAAATTTCCTCGTATTGACTCTACATTCATCTGAGCAGGTGAGATCTCTGGTCCATTATAGAGCGCATTTGTTAACCAAATGTTATCACAGAAAGGTTTGAAATGGAAGAAGCTTGGCCCTCAGTAATTAAAAAGTGACTCTCTGGTTGTGTAGGTAGCATACTGACAAAGTTGTGGGTAGCCTATACTCCTAGAATTTTTAATAATGCATTTTGAAACCATTATAATGTGAAACTGGAGAAGTAATATGCCATTAACCTTTTATTGTGTCTTCTTGTCATTGTCCGATGGAATTATGTAAAAAACCAGCAAAAAACTTTGAGGTTTAAAAATGAATAATTGTGGGCTTAATTCTGTAAATCTGTATTGCGGTTCTGTGCCACGATCTGTCCGGCCGTAAGGGTGGAATAACATGTTTCACTTGTCAGTTTTCTCTCTCAAACACAGGAAAGGCTTTGTCTCTTCCCTTCCTCTATAGAAGTCTGGTGACAGCTCCTATCTGAGATCTGTCTTTATGCCAGCAAAATGTGTGACCCACTACAATCAGCAGCAGTTCACAGTGTTTGCTAACTTGGCACCTCTAACCACATAATGGATAATTGAATTCTAAGTAAGGCATGTGGCATATTTGGTTGAAAAGCAGCTCAGTCTGCCTTGGTTTTGCCAATACAGAAAAAGTGTATGATCAAATGTAAGACCACTTAATACCCTGGCACAATATCACTCCCAGGCTTCATTTCTTGAGGCATCTAGTCCAGCATTTCCTTGCATGTTTTAGATTTATGGTTTAAACAGTATTTCATGAAAGGAGTGTAGCAAATGTCCACAACAAATGCAGAGGAAAACAGACAACAAAACAAAGTTGAGGGTGTGGCTGTAGCTTGAGTCCGACATGTGGCACATTTGAACCCTTGAGCAAGGTACTTATATATATACATACACTCCCTTTGGCCTTAGATGTATATATTTTTTTTTTTCACCAAGCCATTTTACTGAGTGAAAGGCAGTGGAGACCTTTAACAAAGCGAGAGCTGCTTAAACACTGTTAAAAACAGCATAACCAGCAGGTGAAACAGATAACAGCAGTTCCAGTTGGCCAAAAGCCATGCCCAATCCAATTTGTAAGCAAATATGCTTCCCACAATAATTAAGGGATAATAAGGGGGATAGAGAATTATTACTATCATCCCATAATTCATGCGAATAACATAGGAACGGAGTAAAAGATTCCCAATGATGAACCAGGTGCTCTTTGAGAGGTGCCATCTGGCAGCTGAACTGACAGCTTATGGTCTTAAACAGGCTGCTTTCTAAAACTGCAACCAGGTGCACCTGTACAAGAGAGGAATCTCAGATAAGCGTCTCTGTAACTGCCTCTTCTGGTTTCCAAGTGACAGCATGACCCCTCTTTGTTGAAGATTGAAATGAAAAGCCACCATCACTCTATGTCAACCACGTGGGTTTGATGATAGAATTAATTGTCCTTATGTGTGTACAACATTTGAGATGTCATATAACATCCCTGGGAAATGAGAGTGATAAAAACCCATGGTCCTATCTTTCAGTCTGTAGTACATCACTGTATATGTCAGCCTGGACAAGTTAGGCAGATGCCATGCCGTGCACTTCACATTTATGAAGTGCATTTCATCTTGTCTTACCGTGTCTTGCATGGCTTTGTCTTGTATGCTATTTTTAAATCCATTTAAGTTAGTCTGCATTTGCTTCTTAGTGTATCTAGAGCATTTAGCAATACACTGTCAGAATATCTGCAAATTTGATTATTGTGTATGGTATAGGAATGGTCTAACATGAAATGCAACAGATATTTTCCTGCACTGGTGTTGTTCATGTTATGTCCATACATTTAAAAAAGAGGCCTCAGTGTTTAGCTGATTATATACATTTTAGAAACATGCTGTGAGCAACAAAATAAAAGGAGCACATAATTATGCAGGAAAATAATGCTTAGTTGAATAAGGTATTGCATTCATTTTTTAATACTAATTACACAGGGTCCAGAACCTTTCATTATTCCCAAATGTCTTGTTTCAGCCTCACCTCCAGTACTGCATTAAGACAGGAATTGTGGGCTTTGACTGGCTTATTTATAATCTTAAATGAATTTTCCTGAGTTCACAAGAACTCTAATCCACTCACCCCACCTCCACTGAATATGCAATTAAAAGGAGAACGCTAAATGATACAGTTTGCTAATGTGCATGCCTCTTGCCTTTATCCAGAGGTTCACTCCATCTCTGCACAAAAAGGAATGTAAATATAAGCCTGAAAATCTCATATGAGTATGTGTAGTTCTGTCTCTTGGAGCTATTGCCTGATATCAGATGACTTGTGTAAATGCATGGTAAAGGTATGTTTAGTACAAACAGTAACAGTTGATCCGTGGCTTAATCTTCTGTCCGTAAAAGGGGCTTCAGAAGATACCGCAGTAACACCTCTAGACATCTGTAGTCTTTAGAGGGAGAAGATCTAAAGGTTCTAACTTTAGAGTTAAATCCATAAAAGCAAGTAAAATTTTTTCTGTCATATTCTATCATGAATGTCACCTTTTTAACATGCATGAAATCAGAAAGATAACAATGCCTGCTTTAACACAGACTTGCTTTTATGGAGCTCATATTTCACAGTGTATGAAATCAGTGTATTTGTCACAGACTGGAATTTTGTAATTACTTGAATTAACAATTGGTCTGATTTGAAAAAAAAAAGCCCTCAGCTGGCAGAGGTGTACTGTATAGACATTGGCACAGTAGCGCTGTACTGCCATCATCTGGTTAAACTAGTGCTATGCAACTTAGTTTCCAACTTGTCTACTGTATATTGGAGAATAGAATACATAATTAAGCACATTTCAACAGAAAATCACCCAATCATTGATTTTAATCTTTATAGCGTAACATGCAATCTGTCAAGGGTAAGACTCAGATATTTTCTGCCATTTAAAACATAGAAAGTAATACACTATGAATTTTGAGTTTGCTTGTAATGTACAATATATTCCAGTGCTCACATATACATAATCCTGTGTTTGTATCTGATCACATGTAAGAAGAATTTCCATGTTCAATGTATGTTCTGAACTTCTTCTGATTCAACTGGATTTGTGTAACCGGAAGTGGTTTAGTGTGTAGAGTTAAAATGATTTAAGTGGATTATGGAAATGAAGTAAAGTTTTAAAGCCTGCAAGCAATTTTTTTTCAATGGGTAGCTTGTTGATTGATTTTATTCCTTTGATCTGTTCACAGATTCAGCAAATAACTGCAGTATTGTTAAAATCATCCTGATTTAAAATGCAGAATTGCTACTGAAACACAGTGTTTATACCCTCCTCTACTTTTATTTTCCTTCTCTTTCAGTTTGGCAGTGCTGAAAAGATGAACTGTGAAAGTGTTGAAATATCAACTGTGAAAATAACACAAACTGGATTTAAATCTTCGTCAGGTCATCACCTGTAGCTATCAAAGGCGTTAGGAGTCAAGAGAAACAGCGTTAGTCAGGTAATCTGCCATTAGTCTGCCGTTAGACAGGTAATCGGTCTGGATGGGCTAAAGGAGAGGGCACATTTAGAGAAAAGTGTAATGTCCAAACCATCTCCAACTTCTTTCTGTGAAACTTGAAGAAGTTTCCCCACTATTCTTTCTAATGCAGCGTATGATAACATAGGACAGTGTTCAACAAGTTTTTACAGCTTATTCTCATATGATCTAGTAAGGGTATTTTATATTATAAACCTCACCTGCAAGAAGAATTAAAACTGTTTTTTTTTTTCATGGAAGACCTTGGAATGTTGAAAAACCGTATATGACATGAGAATTGTATTTTGTCATACAATCATCATGCTAGATGTAAATTTCAAACTTCACAGGACATAAGTTACACTCATGGCACCGTATATGATGGTGTACATCCACTAAAATTAATGGATAGATACAATTCTAATGTTTGACTGAGCATTCAACACTAGATTGTCAAGGTTTTTCTGGAGACAAAAATATACCATACAAATTTTGGCTTTCACATATTTCTGTTTTGTAAGACAGTGTTACTAAAAAAGACATCAAAGCACTCCACTCTATAATCCTTTGCATATGATTCAAAAGGAAAATATACATGCACATGCATCTGTGTCAAAAATATGACAAGAATATTGTGCAATTAAGCATGGACTTCACATTGGGGGATAAAAATTGGTTCAGCGCATATCCCTGTTTAAAGTGAATCCATTTAGGTAATCAGTCTGTCATGTGGTAAGCCAGTGTCTGCTGCACTGCTTTGAAATTGGTTTGGTGAAAAATGTTTGAACATTTTCTCTGCAGAAAATCCTGCCACTGCAAATTTTAAAATCATCAGCATCATTATTCCTCTGTCATTTGCTTTCCCCTTCATTGTGGTCCAGATACAGTTAGTACCTGGTATGTGAGATGCACTGGTTTACATAGTGTTTGGGGCATAAAACAATTAGATAGCCACCAACACAAGTGTTTGAATCATCATATGTTTCTTTCATTGTTTAAAACCATGTATACAGTCCTAACATGTTTATCAATGTATGACAGCAAAATATGTCAATAGGAATGTCCAAAACAAAACAAAACCATCACTCACCTACAACTGACATGGATATATTAAAACAAACAAAAACATCATAAATTGCTTCTGCAACACACATACAACATGGATAGATTATTTTGCATTTTGCACATTAATTGAAATGTCTAAATAAATTAAAAGCAAAAGATTTTCCCTTAGAATCCAGGGAGTGGAGCACTCTTCCATTACTTTGGCCTAATAGGAAAAGTACAGATAAAGTGTAATTACTTTTAGTGGCGGAAGGCACTGAAGCAGAAAGCACCTATATACCTTTTACATATGAGGACACAGCTTACCGTTTTTCACAATAAGATTACTTCCTTTTTGGAGTAAAAAATCCAAAGAGTTTTGTCTGCCTTTTATTAAAAGATAAGAGATTTTTATGCTTTATTTCAAATATTGAGGGACTAATTTAAGTGCATGAAGTAGTAAGCTTTTTATGAAGAAATCTAATTTTTGTGACTTATTCCTGATGCTTAAATGAAAGCATTCAGTACCTCTGAGAAGAAAATTATGTTGTTGTTTATAATGCATTTTTCCATCTATACGAAACTATTGGATAAGTAGATTCATGAAAAGAACTGAAAAAATTCTATATTAACTTCTGTAAGAAACATCTCTTCATGGGGTGGTGGTAGTCAAATTCTAGTGTGACAAAAAAAAAGCAAAAGTAAAGAACAGTTTCTGAGTTTAGGCATATGTTTTTACCTACAACTCCCACTCAAATGTATATTATGATGAACTAGTATTTATTTTAAAAATTCCTCTTCATTTTATTGTGTTCATAAAAAGATCCATATGATACCTTAAATGATGTTTCTGTTTGTTGTTACTCGTTATTCTAATTATATATAAAGTATAAATACTGGAGATCAGAGTTGCTTTATTATTGAAGCAGGTTCAGAATTTAGCCATTCATTGATTTATAGCCTTTCTAATTAGTTCACTTTTACTAATAATACAACTTTTATAATGATGACTGTATGCGGTGTAGTTAGTACTTCTGTGTGTGCTCATGGCAATTAATACTCAGAGGCTATTACCTTCACATCTAACTTGGAATGATGTCAGACATTAAGTTGTATTGATGGTACTCTAGTGCATTATCTTCCAGTGGGATGGGCGCAGGGCTTGATCTTGAGACTATTTCCAGGCTAATGGTGTAGTATTATGTAGCAATAATAAACCTGCCCAACTGGTTTCTTCAAAATGGTGTCTTTCAGATCAATGGTTACCACATACCCATTATTAAAACTGCAGGATTCTCATTTTACCCTTGAAAGACACCAAAACAAACACAAGGTCACAAACAGGGTGATCAAAAAGTCCCAGTCTGTACCTGTGAAAATTTCTTAAGTTCAGCCTAAAAGTATAATATTCATTCAACATGTCCAAGAATAAACTCAACAACTATTTTTACTCTTTTTGGGTTATACCTGAAATTTAAATGAGTATTAATTCTTGTAATTTTGAATTTGTTTTTTAACCAAATAGACTGGGGCATCATGACTACCCTCTAATCATCAGATCAGAGATTTCCTCTTAACGAACATAATTCCATATGAGGTTAAAGTTCTCATCCTGTTAGAGTGCAGTGTCTTCCATCAGTTTGGCCAATAGTGGAGTGAGAGTTCTTGATTTGAATTGAGCTTTTTGGCTGAACTTAAATCAATGTACTACACACTATATATAAATATTTTACAGTCTCTTTGTTGATACTGTACAGTATATATTAAAATGTTTGGACTTCACTGTAACCAACTTAATGTAATCTCTGCCATGCAGAACCATTATGTGATTCTAAGCGGGGTGTGATTTTAATGGGGTTCCTTTATTGGGTGTAAGGAGAGAAGTTAATGTCCATTTGGTAGTTGTTTAGTTCCATACCTTATCAATATAATGTGTTTATATCAATATAAAGTGTTAGGTTGTAATGTGTTACTGAAAGTCAGTATTGTAAAAATCATATACATTATTACACATTCCGTATACATTCCAAAGGGAAGCTAATTAATCAGAATCACTGCCCTTGTAAACAGTGAGACACTATTTTGACTATGCTGGTTATATATACAAAAAGAAGAAGACACAAAGAAAAAAGCTAAGAAGCTAGTTAAGTATTTTTCTGTTTTCTTGCATCTATGCATTTGTTCTTTTTAAGGACTCTATATCCCAGCATGCTCAATCAGGCTTTTGCTTGCATTTTAATAATAGGTTTAAGTCGAACTGTGTTCATTCATGTCAATGCTGTGGTAGCAAGGAAGGAAAAGTGCTCTAGAGATCATTTCATATTAAGGTTGCATAAAAGTACACTATATGGACAAAAGTATTCAGACACCTGACCATTACACCAACAGGGACTGTAATGACATTGTATTCAAATACATATACTTTAATATGGAGTTGGTCCCCCCTTGTGCAGCTATAACAGCTTCCACTCTTCTTGGAAGGCTTTCCACACGATTTAGGAGTGTTTCTGTGGGAATTTGTGCCCATTCATTCTGTAGAGCATTTATGAGGTCAGGCACTGATGTTGGACGAGAAGGCCTGGCTCGTAATCTCCGTTCCAGTTCATCCCAAAGGTGCTCGGTGGGGTTGAGGTCAGGGCTCTGTGCGGGCCAGTCAAGTTCTTCCGAACTCATCAAACCATGTCTTTATAGTCCTTGCTTTGTGCACTGGGGCACAGTCATGTTGGAATAGAAAAGGGCCTTCCCCAAACTGTTGCCACAAAGTTGGAAGCATAGCATTGTCCAAAATGTCTTGGTATGCTGAAGCATTAAGATTGCCCTTCACTGGAGATAAGGGGCCTAGCCCAAACCCTGAAAAACAGGTGTAGCCACATACTTTTGTCCATATAGTGTATGTTTAACATTGAAATTTAAAACATGACACTAACCATGTGTTTGTATATTCCACTGTCCGTGCACAAGTTCTGCAAATGCATTATTTATTTGGTTGATTTTGAAAATAGTTTACAGGTACACCCCATAATTTTTGAATAGGGAGTACTGAATGTACTGCTCTACTTATTTTCCAACTTTTCCATCATGGTGAAGCTCACGTGGTCCACAAGTCACAATCATCTGCTCTCTGATTGGCTCAAAGGTAAGGAATGATTCAGCAGCAGCATAAGCACATTTTAGTTCAAAGTGTTGTGATAATACAAACCTGTAGTGTTTAAGGGTGCACACTTTAAGATTGTACGGTAATAGTTTAAGGTTGTGCACCCTTTGACTGTACCTGATTTCACCGTGGCGATGTTTCCCACAATGACAATAGATGTCAAGGTTGACAGTAATGCTTTAGTATCTGTTCTGCTAATTGCTTGGTAACTCCATGTGGAGTGTCTGCCATTTGACTACATGTAATGTCATGTAATGATTCACAAAGAGAATCATTTAGCAGTGTAGCATAGCGGCGGCAGTGTAGCATAGTGGTTAAGGAGCAGGACTCGTAACCGAAAGGTTGCTGGTTTGATCCCCGCTGGGACACTGCTGCTGTACCCTTGGCACACTTGTGACTAAAAATACATTGATGTAGAGCCACATTTTACATGGTACCAGATATTATTGGATTCTTTACATGGTCAAATTCTTTCAAATAAGCATAATCACAATTTATCTTTTCTCTTTATTAGGGGACAATGCTTCTTCTCACTCACTCCATACAATGATAATAAACTGTGGCATACAGCCCCCTTTCACAACTGCATTTACAGCCAGAGGCAATGAACGTGTCAGCATGTAAGTGCATTGTTCGCATTAGCATACATTAAATTTTCAATTATTTAACATACCAAGAAAGTCAATTTCAATCAAAGTGAAACCATCAGTAAAAGTGCACCCCTTCACACATAGATCACTCTATGACACATGGTTTTCATTTGCTAGTATTTAGTTTTATTTTGAAAACATGAAATGCAACACCTCAGGTGAAATACAATGCCATTCATTTTTTTCAATCCATAATTAGCATCTCAATTTCTGTTTATGACATTTCATTATAAAATGCTCATTTTTTCAATCTGTGTATTGTACCACTATGAGTGCAGTTTCATTCCACTGAGGCTGTAAATATCAGTTACACTGGGGAGAGTGTGAGTGACAGATACACATTTTATCTATAAAATTTTGTGTTGGTTGTAATGAGTTAGCTCTTTGCTTTTCATTTAGAACACAAATGGTAATATGTATTTAATGTATCTAATGCCTGCACCAATAATGTGATTGGCAGATGCAGCCTCATCAGAAAGAATGCAGAATACACTCAAACAAAAAATATTTATCTTGTTTTCAAGTGGATTATTTTTCATACTGTGTATTGCACTTGATTTAGGGAAGAATAATTAGCACTTGTTTCATATATGTATTGCAGGCTATTTAATTATGCCATAGATAATCTTTCATATGGGAGAACTGGATAAACAACAAACTACAAAGTGAGCTAGCAGGATTCCTTATATAAGCTTGTAGCGAAGGACGAGAGTAGTCACCCCACCTGGCCTCAAACCTGGGTCTATGGGGTACCAACCATGCAACTTTGACCGCAATGCCAAAGAGCCAGGCTTGTTGATATGGCAGTCAGAGCGCATACTCTGACTGCCATGGTTGGTACCCCATAGACCCAGGGTTGAGGCTGGGTGGGATGACTGCTCTCGCCCTTCGCTACAAAACAAGACATTAAAACTAGTATTATCTAATGGAAAACGGTTACATGTCTAGTGTAAGAAAAAGCTAGAACATGAGAGATGGGTAGCTTTTTCCAGCCTTTTGTCCCAAGTCGGTTGTGCAGTCGCTATAGTATCTAAGGCATAACGCAGCAGGAGTACTTTGGAGTACTTTAATGATTGTGAATACTTTCCCCTATTTTTAATAATAATTACCATTATTTGTCGAAAACAGCATGAATACGCTGTTTTTTTTTTAATCATATTTGATCATACCGGTAATGTAATGATAATACTCTCAGATTTACAGCCCAGGAAGACAATCTCAACCCTGCATATTCTGTCTCATAATGAGTTAACTTCAACTACAAAGTGGCTGGTATATTGTGGATTTGACACGAGAAACTGCTGCATCACGTGGTAAATTCTGGAACAATCTGGGACGTGCATGTTGAATACGTCATAAAGAGTCATCGGGGTGCGTCTGTGGACAAACAGTGAAGAGGAAGCGGCTAGGCTATATAATGTTAACTCACTGGCTAGAGCTGTGACATTTGGTTGTATCAGTGTTTCCGTTAGGGAAACTTCATTAATCTGAAGCATTTCGCGATTTCGCTGACTTTTCGGATCAGATAACATAATAGTGTCCTGTTAGCTAATAAGCTAAATCGAGTGCCTAGCCAGAGCTGGTAAGTCAAGTGCAACTGCAGCTACAGTTGATTTTCTTGTGAATTTGCTCGCGACTAGAATAGAACTGGGGAGTGTGATGATGAGATGATGTTGTACAGCGTGCGGCCAGCTAACGTTCTAGTTACACAATCTTGTTTTACGCTGCCCGGTAGCTACATATCGACATTTTAGTGCTAGACCTCAGTGCTAATTATGGTCGTTAGCTAGCTAAAGTCTTAACTCAAAATAGCTAATTTAGCTACGTAGCAGCTTAGTTTACTAAGTACTGCGGTTTAATTGAAGTAGTGCATTATCCTAACAACCTAGCTAGTGATACTTATTCCTTTTATCCAACAGCTATCGATATCCAATTTGTTTTAACTTGTATGGTAAAATAGCTTTGTTTAGTTGTTTTCCAAACTAAATAGGAATTACCAACCTTTTCACTGTTCTTCGTGACGGTCAATTGTGAGTTTTTTTTTTTTTTTTTTTTTTTTGGTTAGTTTAGCTTGCTAGCAGTGGAAAGGTGCTGCTATTCTTTGTTAATACGTTTGCTAGCAATCTAGTCTAGCTAATTATCTTTGTCTAGTGTCAGTCTTGCCACATTATTCTAAATATATAATTTGTGTCCAGTTAAAACAACTTTTTTTTCCAGATCTGCTAAATGCTTGCTCGTAACTGATGCCCGGGATCAGACTATAGTTAGCTAGTGGCTAGCCAGCTGCCATGATGAGTCATGCTACCTAGTTAGCTAGTTAGCTGTTTGGCTAGTTAGGTACGCAGCCACCCGGTGGCTGTTTTGTGAGTGAAGTAGACTAGCCAGTCTGTGTAAATATTGTGCTCTGTGAAATTGACTAAAATGCTAAAACCATACAAACAAGTGATTAAATTATGATACTGTTGTGTTAGCCAGTTAGCTAATTCGCTACGTGCACTGATTCTAAAGTAAACATAATTGTTGCTGTTGTTGTATCGGCCAAAATGTGTGTGTGTTATAACATCAAGTATGTGTCCAAACCACCTTTATTTGGTAAACTAACAGTCCTAGTAGTTAGTATTTTTTAACTGATGAATGGTCTCGGTTCCATGTACTTCCAGGGCTTTGAACAACGGTATAGAGCAAGAGTTTGCCTTCAACGTGCCATGGAGTTTCCAGACCTGGGAGAACACTGCTCAGAGAAGTCTTGCAAGCGTTTAGGTTAGTAGTGTTAACAAAAGTGTTTCTCCTGGACTATCAGTCAGTTAATTAGTAACCTCTGCAATTTATGCCATTACACAGAATACTTAAATACAGCCGTGTTTATCATTTCATAAAGATTTTTGCAAGTCGCTTTTGATAAAAGTCACTGCCAAATGAACAAATGTAAATGTAACTTGATATTGTTATTCATTTTGTCAAAGTGGCAGTCTGACAAGTGATTATGTAAAGTTTTTTTGATCCCATCACCTATTTTCAGAGTTTCTTCATTTGTAATAGGCCTAAGTATATAAAATAAGTTCATAGAAGTTATGAGCAGTACCTTTTTATCTTTTACAGATTTCCTTCCAATGAAATGTGATGCCTGTGAAGATATTTTCTGTAAAGACCACATAACCTATGCAAACCACAAGTGCACTTCTGCTTATAAAAAGGTAAATGTCTTGGTAAAGTCCTTTTGTTTGATAAAATGGATGAATGCCCTCACACATGGGTAAATCGATTCATTAAAAAAACGTTCTCAACATTTTGTTTATATACATGTGTGTGCTTGTGGAAGTATCTGATGTGACCAGAGTTTGGTACCCTTCAGCAGGCATAAACATCAATATGTCATATGTCAGGATGTCCAGGTACCTGTGTGTCCCCTGTGTAATGCCCCAGTCCCTATTCAAAGAGGAGAAATGCCAGACATTAAAGTTGGGGAACATATCGACCGAGACTGCAAAGACCCTGCTCAAAGAAAGCGAAAGGTACGGTCATCTCTCAAAAGCCATTTTCACCTGTGAAGTGATCTGCTGGTTCTTTGAGAACAGTTTGTGCTTAATTTATTATTTTAAATAAATAAATAATAAAATAACGTAAAAATAAAAGCTCAGATTTCTGTTTAGCTCTGTCAGATAAATTTCTGTTTAAACTTTACTGTCTTCACTGCCATTGTCAAGATTTTAAGAATCATACCGGTTAGCCTTTAGAATTGATTCATCTGTAGTTCTCTCTAACTTCTTTACACCAGATTTTTACAAACAAATGCTCAAAGGGGGGTTGCAAGCAAAAAGAAATGATCAAAGTGACCTGTGACCAGTGCCATTTGAACTACTGTCTAAAACACCGACATCCCTTGGACCACGACTGTAAGACTGATGGCTGCCCCATCTCCAAATCTGGGTAAGGGTGGCTACCCCGCACTCCTCGAACCCTGCTCTCCCCCCTCTCTCCAGTCCCCAGCACCCAGCACAGTACCAGTGGACTAATGAGTCGTGTTCTGACTGTGACGGCGCTTGTTGTTTCAGACATGCCGCCTTAATGAGGTCTCAGGGAGCTTCCTCCAGTAGCGCTGCCCTCTCTGCCACTCGGGGGACGTCCAGGTCTGTTCCCACGGACTGAGTGGCAATGCAAGGGCCCAGCAAACCAGGTGAGGAACTGCACTTATGCACAATGAATCCATTCAAATCTACATCAGAATCATGTGAACAATGACAACACACTTTAATTACAGTACAGTACTTACAGTACTTAATTCGCAGACTCTGTTTCCCGCAGTGGAACTAAATCGTCCATCTCATTTGTGTTTCTTGAGATATGTTGAGAATCAAAATAGCATGTGCACAAGACTGTTCAGTGGTGATTCTTTTGCTGGGGTTTTTACAGAGCATTGTATGTGTAAGTTGGTGACACATTGAGGTATTGGTAAATGACTGTTCCTCCCTTTTTTTCAGTGCACAGAGGAGCCAAGCAGCAGCAGCTTCCAGCCCGGCACCCCAACCAGCCTCGAGAGTCATTCCCCAGTCTGCATCTTTACAAGCTGGTCTGGTATGTACTTCCAACCACGAAGCACCACTGCACCCAATAAGCACTAAACGGCTGCAGCTGTTGCACTTGCATCTAATTTAGGCTGTGTGTCCCAGTGATATGCCCATGTGACACATTGGTGCTGCTAGGTGTAATCATGTTTGTAAACCTGTCACTAATCCATCTAATTAGCTCCCTGTGGTGCCATTTTAGAACACAAACAATCCCAAAAATGTGTATAAAACAGGTTATCGGTTGTGTCCAGCTACTGACTACAAATGCCAGAGATTCCTTTTGCTTGAATTCTACCAAATAGAATGCTGTAGGATTAATGTTTTTATAATGTTAATTCTAAAATCATGATGTGTGGCACTCAGTTCTGGTACCCTGGAAGATGGTGTTTCTCAACCTTGGTCATGGGGACCCAGTGTGTATGCTGGTTTTCTTTACAGCTGAGTTCTCCTAATAGGGATTGATTAAGGTGTTACTTGAACACTGATCTGCCTTTGAGATGCTAGTATTTGCTCTAAGCTTGTTATTAAAAACATTGTTTAACCTGTGTTTGTGCCTCTGGAAGTGCTCTGTTCTCTAGAGCCCCTGAATGAAGTTGGTTGTTCAGTCAGTGATTCAACATTATTGATAAGAGGTAGATTGGTGTAAAAAGGAAAAGTACTCATTTACATTGATTACAAGTACTTTGTTGTCCTTAGTTCAAGGCAACCTTTAAGATTTAATTGAACAAATTGAATAACTGATTAAGCTTAACAGACAGCTGGTATGTGTTTTGGGCTTATTGTTTTGTATAAACAACTGTCTTTCATATTTTACATGAAATTGCTGATACAACTAAAAGAAAAATCAGCACACTGGGTGCCTTCAGGACCTGGGTTGAGATGCACTGAGTTAAGTGTGTAAATCTCAGTTTTAAATCCAGATCGGTATTCAGTTATAACAGCTTAATTAATGTTAAGTAAGAGGGCTTAGCCAAAGGGAAGCCAGCATGTTCAGTAGGTCCACAGGACCAGGGTTGACTAGGCTGCCTTAAAACAACAACAATGAACTGGCGAGGGAGGCAATGCCAATGGTCAAAATAATGATTATACAAATTGTGTGCCTGAGAATCCCGCTTTACCACAGCCTGCAGACACAGCAGACTGGGATGGGGGTTGAATGAAACTGCATCATTGTGAGTAATGTGCTGATAAGAGCAGTGCTAGGGGAGGGCCTGTTGCAGTGTGGGCTCTGATGATGTGTGTGTGTGTGTGTGTGTGTGTGTATCTGTGTCTGCCCATGTGCAGAGTGAGGAGCAGGCCCTACAGAGAGCTCTGGAGATGTCCTTGGCAGAGTCAGCCCGTAGCACCCAGCTGTCGCTCAGGTAATGAAACCTATATAAGACCTGTTAATCCTGCTGCACCTTCTTTAAATTTAACACCATAAACGCATGGGACCTCCACCCCTTCTACTGTGAAGACCTCTTCCATCTCAGTTTTGTTATACTTTATGTAGGTGTGTGTTTGTGTGTTCAGAAGACAAGCAGTGTACATGAGAGGTGTGTTTGTAGATTCATAGCAAGGGAGAAGGATGGTGTCCTGAATGCTAAAATAATTAATGGGGATACTAATAACACATTTTATTTGTATAGGGCCTTTCTGACACCCAACAGCAGTACACTAATATGGTGTATATACACTGTATAACACAAAAAACATACAGGTGTGTGACAGGATTGATTGTGTGTGTGTGTGTGTGTGTGCGCGAGCACACGTGTGTCCATGCATGTGCTTGTCTGTCTTGCTGTCTGATGGAACTATGTCTCTCTGTCTCAGCCCTCAGGAGCAGGAGGATCTGGCTCTGGCTCAGGCCCTCGCTGCCAGTGAGGAAGAGTACAGACGCCAACAGCAGAGACAGCAGGTACCCGGTAACCTTACCAGTCAGTAGCATGCTAACAAGACCTAACCTAGGTACTGTACTTGGCTCTTCATGCAACGTGATCTCTTACTTTATTACAATGATTTGTGCAAACAGAAAGAAGTGAGGATCGTATTCAGCAATATGCTTTAACAAGAGTCGCAAAATGATTGGAACTGAGGGTTTCTACCTTTTCCTTAAAGTATTAAGAATGAAATCACAATACGAGCAGTTTATATTTGCAGCACCACTTTTCTTTCATTGAGTAGATTAGAGTACTCGGTTATTTACATTAGTTATTTACATTTACAACTTTAGTATTAAACCTGGTACATTGGGAGATGGAATTGCATGTTGGCTGTCATTTACAGGTTGTTTATTTCACAGCATGTGGAATGAGTCATGTTTGTCTAGTGCTTGCTTTGGTTCCTAATACCGCCTTCTACTGTTACAGGGCAGGGATTCCAAACAGTCCAACTGCAGCCTGTCGTAACACTACACGGCCTCAAGAGTCCACAGATTCTGCATCAGTGCATGGACAGTGCAGGGATGTTCTTTAGTCAGGGATCAGAGTTGATTTACAATGTTAATCTGACTAAATGATCAAACCAAAAATGATAAAACCAAAATATATTACTGACTGATTTGTCTGCTTTGTACATACATTTTAATGATGTGTATTCTGTCATTTGTACCAATGGCTCTGTGTATATTTATATATTGATCTTCTTAATCAAGCCTTAACAGAGATGTATAAAGATGAATAAATTATTTCAAACATTGCACCAAAACTTCTTTTATTGATGAATGTCATGCATATAGTATTATTTGAAAACCTCGCCTCTGGAGGCCCTAAGGTAGCATACTGTCTTTGGGATTTTCCCACTATTTTACAATAATGACTATAAGGCCCAAATCCCACCTTTTCAGGGTAGAGAACTACAGCAAGTATGCACATATTCAGAGATCAATGACATGCATTAAATGGCTGCCATGTTGGATTTCACTTAGTTTTTCCTGTGCTAGATCCCCTTTGCATAATTTCATTAACAAAAATGGCCATTAGTTGTATGATATGGAGAGCATACGTTTTTGGATGTACCGTTGCACTTCAAGTCCATCATGTACTTTTATTTTCATGGGTGCTGTTTCTACAAGGGATTGTTGTACAGCAGCATAGCCTCACCTCTCTTTTTCCATGAGCAGTTCTGTTTTACTGCACTTGTCAAATGAAAGTAAATTTCTTGTTTTGTTCCATCTGTATAATGAACTTAGATGATGAAGTTTGACAATTAGCACAACAAAAGAGGGACTTCCAGTTAAGGGAGTAATTTTTTGGGCATGGCTGTTGGAGATTTCTCTTGGATTTTGATCTGCAGCTTGTGGAGCTAGAAGGTTCAGCATGTTTTTCTGCCTGGTAGTAAAAGTATACTGTTACTTTTTTGTAGTATACTATTACTGCACTTGGTTGCAGATAACCAAGGGTTTATCTGTATTTTGCTGTAGGCCTTTCTAAGGTTATGACCAAGATTCACAAAACTGCTTAAAAAAAATGATTTGGCCTTTAATTTTATGAACAGACTAATGGGAGGTGTCCAGCCAGGCCTAACCTGCAGCTATACCAGTGTCATTTCACTAGGTGGCAGAATGGTACCACGATTGTGATTCTTAAAGGTCAATTTCCAATGCAAGATTTTCCAACATTCTCCATTACCTGCGAACACTACAGTGTACATATTCAACATTTGCTTGAAACAGCTGATAATGAAAAAATTATCATTTTAAAAATGATCAAATTAGCTAATTTTTACTTAGCCTCACAATGTTATCTCATAAGATCTAAAACAAACACCTTTGCTATCCAGGCATAAAAATTAGCTTGGAATTTTGTCAGGAAACCTGATTCTCTGACAGTTCGTGGCCAAGCTCTCACCTGCCCCAAAGCTGTCACAACACACATTTACATTTTAGGGGGCAAAAGATCAACTGAGGTATGTAAGCATAGCTACCACATTCTAGCTACAAAAATGCCTAGACAGTCATAATGTCAAATAGATGAAGGATGACAAAAGCATGGCTGGCGGAGCCAAGCATTGTTCTAACTGCTGCCACAAGTGCACTGTCTATAGCATTGTATAGTTGTAACTGCTTAAAGTAGGTAGTAAAACTATGGACTCGAGTGAAGTTTGTGTCACAATATCAGTCTATATTCCTTAGATTATCCTCATTATTGCATGAATAGCATACTATGCACACCACATCATATGATTGACTGAATAGTCACATTTATCAAAAGTATGACAATGTCTGACATGAATGTGAGTCGTGTGCAGCACTATACATATGGTATTTCATGGCTTATTACACTGGCCCAGTGTAATACATGTGGATGCACTAGGAGAGAGGTGAGCAACCTGGCTGTAACACTCATTATATTATCACTATATATCAGATACAAGTGAAACATATTTTATGTGGCATATATAAAACATTGACCTTATTTTCTACAGAGAGCAGCATTTTGATTTGATTTGATTGATATAGTTCATGTATGTAATATATTGGTACAAATTAACACATCTTAATTATATGGAGGGTATGGTGGTAATTGATTACACAAATAATCAATACATGCTGTGCAAGTAATACCATATTTGAACTTGCTGATTCACAGACTACTAAAAATTTAACTATTCTTCTGTCTTGCCAGTGTCACAAAGTTCTGTATAAAAGTGCTATATTTTGACATCATGCTCAAGATCTTCCCTGTGAAGATCAGAAAAGTCAAACACAACTGGGGACTAATCTGCAAGAGAGCATATGTACACTGACAGGGTTGCAGAGTAACTCTAATCATGTTATGCTTACACTTTAAACATACACTTGTTTTTGGAATAAATTCACAGAGCATACAGATTAGCCATTGTAAGTAGATTTAACTTTAGAATAGCATGAAATTGTAATTTTCAGTGTACGGATGGCACTCAGTTCTTCACCAGGTTTGATTACACACAGTTTTTCTCCTCAGCAATAGGCCAACCAGACCTATTTATACCAACCCTGGATCTACCCAGCCCATAATCCTATATTAAAAACATAAATATCGCATGAGTTCACATTGTCAGTAGAGTTCATGATGTCTGACATGACTGCCTGCATGTAACCTGTTTCTCTTTAAATTACCCATTGCGCTAAAGGAAAATTGTTCAACTGGCTTCAGGCTGTAACTGCAAATAACACAATATTCAGTAGTAGAGGATGGGGTGGAGGAGGGATGCTATTCAGCTGATTCGAAAAGGAAGTGGTGAATGGGTTTTTTATATTTGAAGATGAGGCAGGTTTGTTGCATAGGGATTCTCATTTTGTGTTCCCTTGCAGTTGCATGAAATGTTTTATTATACCACATATGCTTAGTTAGTGGAAAATGCTTGCTTTGAGGAATTTGACTGAATTACCGGTATATGTTGATATGTACCCACTCACACTCAAGTGAAGACAGACCCTGCTGTATACTTTGAAGCTAAAAGGCTAATCATTGACTCCCATTTCCACTGGATTATTAGTGGTAAACAATGTGGTAACAAAACCAGAATCACTACTGTAAGTTTCACTGAGGCTGAAGGGCAGTTCGGGAATTATTAAAACTGTGGTCTGAAGTATGTATAATCATTGCTAAAACCGCTTCTAAGCTTAAGATTTGCACTGGCTAAAGGACAGTTTATCATCACTTGTCAACCCTAAGCATTTGAAATATCACATTTATTCATCTGGCAGACACCTTTATGCAAAGTTATTCACAGCTTTTTGTTGTTGTTGTTGTTGTCAATGTTATTGTCAATGTTCTCACAGAACAATACCCAGGACTAGTTATAATGTATCATATTATCCCATTGACATTTGCAATTTATGTAAATTACATTTACATGTTTTTCTACTGTAGTCCATCCTATATAACCATGGCTATTCCTTGGAACTGAGAAAATAACATCATTAAGTAGTAAGCAAACCTTTAAATGAATGTTTTGCACTGGAACATTAGAACTTCATACCCCTTCCCTTTTTGGTTTATCTGTTAAGATAATGTGATTAATTTTTCATTTATAGTTTCATTTCCTGATAATTCACAACTCTTGAGTCTGGCACAAACACCTCTGTGTCTGCCCCGTTTTAGACTGGATGTCTGCAGGAATGTCAGAACTGAAATTTCACAGGCAATGGGCAATTTTCAAGTCAGGGCAATGCCTAACTTTGCTCTTTCCTAGTTATGTATGCTGGTGCTGATGTTGCCTCGCGCAACTTTTAAAATCATGTCTGACAATTTGGTTCAGAGAAGGGTCTTTGCAGCACAAAGCTCAAAAAACACCAAAAAAGCATGTACTGTACCTTCAAACAGTGATGCAACTTTCAGTACACATTTAGAAATTCATCTGAGCCTATGAGAAGTCTGTCAAATCCTAGTGGAGGCAGATTATTATATTTAGCCTTAACCTAACCTTGTTAACTGGGAATCTTCAATAACTTCGTGTTGAAGGTTTTCAGGTACATCCACAGCTGAACACATTGGACTGCGGAAAAATAATTCTGGTTCCTTCATTTTTTAGGTGTAAAAATCACAACAATTCTGGTGCAATGGTGCACACTCCCTGGCACACTCCTCAGTTGCTGTAAACACACTTTCCCTTCTGTGGTGGAACTGCTGTAATTTGGCTGTGAAATATGTTGCATTATCATGACCAAACATGAACACAGAGTCACAGAGCCACTTGTGTGTGACCTCACTCAGCCATAGCCTTTTCCACCATCTCCATGTAAATCTTGTTTCTCAGTTTCATTGAACTGCGTTATGCATTCAGTAGTCTGTATTTAGCAGAGCAATGCCCATCACAACTGTATACCAGTTTGCTGCATTCTAAATAAACATCTTTTCATAACCCTTCAAACTCATGGCTGTTTAAACTGGTGACAGAGTCAGTCATTACTGGCATATCTTTACGCAGTCTACAGACTGTGCACACAAATTTTCCTGATGAATGACAGAGTGACATAAAGTCAGTTTATTTGGATTGAGGCTAAGGCGATTGACTTCTTTCCTGTTTACAGCAACTTGCTAAACCCTTCTGAGATCCAACCAGGGCTGACGCACCATCTGTAATAAGACAGTTTCATTTTATATGACATACAGATGCAGCTTGGGTGTAAAATGTTGACTTTCTTAATAATATTCATACTTACCAAACGATAACTGAAACCTGTACACTACTGAGGTAATTTTCTAAAACATTATTCACATATTTTCCTCCTAAATGAGATCTCAGCTTTGTTACGAGAATGTCACTCACCACATAATTACTTTGCACAACACTGTCCGTCTCCTTCTTTGGCCTTATGAAAAATCACTTGCTATGTAGCGTTCTGCTTGTGTTCATGCTTCAGTTGAATTGTTGAATTGTTGAAGCTGTTGAATTGAGCTTGTCCTGGAAATTCTTCATAATTGTATGCTTTGTGGTGAAACTTTCTTTGTGAAAAACTGAAACAACATTGATTTATATAATCCACAAATCAGGCAGGCTTGGAGTTCATCACCATAATTTTTTAAATTAAAAATGACACAATCTGATTTTATTCTATTGTTTATAACCACCATGTTAACAAGGAAACACGGATGGCTAGATTTGTGCACCAACAATTTCTATACAAGTATGAGAGTTGGGACCGGACAGGAAGATAGATGCATGACTAGGAAAAAATGTAAGCTTCATCATATCAAAGAGGTTCATACAATGAGAGGACACAGTAGTAATTCTGTGGTGTGATCCATTCTTACTCCACCGCCATCTTATTGCGTTGCATCTTTGATTGCTATGTTGGGTTCAAGTGTTCGTGTAAATTCTGGGACATCCTGAGATATCCTCAAGTTTTGTCAGTCTTCTGCATTAACTATTAACAAGGAACACTTCATACACAAAAGCGTGAAGGAAAATAAGCGCGGGGTTTGGACTGTGTGCTCTCTCCTTGTATAAACCTCTTCGTTCTCGCATGCAAGATTTTAAAATTACAACTGTTGTCACGCCAAAGCTGAAAAGATGCAACCATCAAAACATTATTTACACACTATTACAGTAATTTAGCTAACACTTTTATTCAAAGCTAGTATATAATGACTGCAATGAATCACATTTTTTAAGGTGCTACTTATAATAGTGGGGAATTGTGATGAGCAGAAGCAGCAAGCAATCATAAGCCCTGGGAAATGCAAGTTAAACAACATTCTGTTAAAAAAAATTTAACATTACTAATGTTAGAGCAACTAAATTGTCAAACTCACAGGGTAGACTAGGTAGATGTAACACTATCCCAACTGCACAATGACCCCATAAACATTAACTAGCTCAATTGCACAAAGTCTTCCAGGAGAGTTCAAGTTCAAATCTTTAGGCAAGGGAAATGGATGTGGTGTCAAAGGACACCACAATATTTTTGTCTGTGTAATATGTGTAGTTTATAAGTCAAGCAGTAAAAAATGTCAAGGCTCAAAGGAGCATTGCAAAGTGTTTTGCCTCTTTCTTCTTTATTTAGGGGGCTGTGAATCTGACATAGGATGTTACTTTTGACCACTTCACCTCAGTAGTCTATGTTGCGTGTGATGCATAGATTATCTCAGACTCATTACTGCTCCCTGCATTTAACAAACAGTAACTCAATCAATTAATGGTGATTGAATTCACAGAATAGATCGCAATCCATTCTACTACTGACTCCCCTTTACTGATATAATTACACTGAAGGACTTAAAGGAAAATGTCACTACGTTGTGTAAGTGTGTAGCAGTGATATACAGCGTATGCACACTGCTGCAGCGAAATATGCACTCTCAGAGTGAGACACATAAACTCAACTGACAGTGATTTAAACAAGTACCAAATTCAAGGATCTGTACCCACTCAGATCTAGCCAGCTATTCTTTTGGAGTGACAGCTCTGCATATTTTTCCCAGCACTACTTGTCTGGGAACATTATCAATG
Source organism: Megalops cyprinoides (assembly GCF_013368585.1). Taxonomy (NCBI): domain Eukaryota; kingdom Metazoa; phylum Chordata; class Actinopteri; order Elopiformes; family Megalopidae; genus Megalops; species Megalops cyprinoides. Next base: position 31,643,721 of record NC_050583.1, read on the forward strand.
AAGGGGTTTTGAAGCATTATTCAGCATAAACAGCAGCTGTGGCCAGGCGCTAAACTGCCTCCAGCCCACTCCAGACCGTTGTGTGCCACAAACAAGTGGCTCAGTGTTTGCGTCAAAGGATGACATCACTCATCCACTGATAGGGCTGCAGATCAAGGCAGCGCTGACTTCTGCTCTGTCAAAGATGACAGGCCATCACCAGCTTCAGTGGAAGACCAAAAACAAGCTCTCAAAGAAGGGCTTAAAATCAAATAGCAATTTGTCTTATTTTAAAAACATCCGAAAAAAAGACTGCCTGAACTGTCCCCACTTTCTGTTCAACTCACACCTTTCCTGGCCTCCTGTTGGTTGGGAAGGACAATTTCAAAGACGTGCAGGTGTTTCATCTGGTGACATTTCTAACCATTCTGATAACAGCCAACAGCACTGTTTAATTTTGTCAAAATCTACATACTTTGCCAGTAATAAGCCAGAAGCTCCTGCACAAGCTGTTGTGATTGCTTGAAACCATGCTCTTATGTGTTGTTAAAAACAGGTTAATCATTCAGATGGAGTGTCCTGGGACATTCCAGAAACCAGAGGAATTACATACACAAAATATCCTTAAGCATGGGAAAACTGATGACATTGGAATGTGTCCTGGCATATGATAACTTACTACAGTGAGTTTGGCTATATAATGAATGGGGTGGCAGTGTAGCATAGTGATTAAGGAGCAGGACTCATAACTCAAAGGTTGCCAGTTCTATTCCCTGCTGGGGCACTCTCCCTGTACCCTTGGGCAAGGTGCTTAACCCACAATTACTCCCGTAAATGTCAAGCTGTACATGTATAACATTGTTTAAAAAAAAAAGCTAACTGGCATAAGTCACTCTGGATAAAAGCATCTGCTAAATGCCAATAATGTAGTGTAACATTTAATAAATGCATTCTCGATCTAAAACAAGGAGTCATGATTCTCAGAGATTTTAAGTACTGTATGTACCTAGTTACTGAAAACTTATAACGTTCATATTTCAGAATTTGTGTCCTCCAGATTTTGCATCTATTCAATGTCTCCCTCCCAGAGAGAGTGCTCGTCTATGACTAATTTGAAAGGCACTGGTTAAAGGACTATCCTCCAGGATCCATTTGAATTTCATGGAATTTTAGACGTCAGCTCTACACCATGGAAACCATGGACATCAATCTATAGCATGAGTAATATTCCAATAGGTAAGAGTCTGAAACATCCTGAAACATCCATAGAGAATCAAGACTGTTGTACAATATGCATTCAGAATTCCTGATTCAACAAGATATAATAAATAGGTTAGATATACAGGGTTGTATTTAATGTAATTTCAACCATTTTATGTGTGGAATATTGTGTTGCGCTTGTGTGTTAGGTCAGGTGCACACTTGTGGTCTCAGCCCTGTGTTTGGCACTGGCCCTTACTCATGAGTGGATGATGGCATCCTTGTTCGTTTACTGCTTCAGGTCATTTTGTTGGATGCACTCGATTTGTACTTGACTTTGGGAATCACTCTGGATAAGAGCATCTGCTAAGAGATAAAATTTATTATATATGCAAGCTGTATTTGTTTGTTTACAGAAACCTAATAACTACCTTTAGAAATATAGCTTTTCAATATCATTTTACTGACTGTATATAGACGTAATGTATCCATTACACCACATGTACAGGAAAAGGGCATATCTACCACCAAATGTTAATTCTGACTGCCTACAGACTCCCCTGAGAGAAAGATCTATCATGAGCAGCGTGTCTTGCTCCCTAGCAATGTCAAGAGTGCTTGAGTTGTATTAGGGCTTTCATATACAAGGTTCACATACCACAGCATGAAGACAGCTTTCTAATATATTCCATATTTCTACAGACCAGATATATGAGGTTTGTGCCACTACTCCTTTAAAGTCAATATGCTTCATGGCTGCAGTCTCTCAGGAGTGTGTACTGGGGGAATTGTAGACTCAGTAATGAATTCTGAGGCCCCGTTGCTTACATTCTCATAAAATATGGCTGGGTTTAGATCAACAAACTCAAGAAGAATGGAGATTGTGTGGCTGCTCTAATTTGTTTAGGACGTGCTTGACATGTCAAAGATGCAGTCAACAGTGAGGTTCCTCAATGCACAGGAGAGTATTCATCAGAATTCATATTTGTTTAATGAATAATTCATGTTCTCCAAAGTCATTCAAAATCATATTTTTTACTGTCTACAGCTATTCAGATCAACTTTTGAATTTTGGCTGGGCTGTACATTGTGTCTTGATGTGTCAATATGAAGCACCTCACTAAAGCACACACCAGTAATGCATTAATTTTCACAGATATAAAAATGCCTTGGTTTAGGTCCCGAACCCTACTAATTAGTATTACATTCTGCCACTCGTTGCATTATTACATTTACGTTACATTATTGACATTTATCAGACACTCTTATTGACAAACATATCTTACAATTTTACAAGGTATCCATTTATACAGCTGGATATCTTTCCATTACAAGCCCTGCTCCTGATAACTATGCCAAACTACTGCACTGCCCATATTGCAGTTTCATTGAATGTGAAAACTGAAATTAGGTTCAATCACAGCAACATGCTATATATTTTGCATGCTTTTTTGACTAAATTAATTGGCCCTTGTGTGACCAGAAATTTTTTGAGAAAACAGGATTTCTCATTTACATAACATGAGCCCTATAGTTTCAAATTGTTTCTGGGACACTTAGCCACCTCTCTGATACACTCCTGAATCCCAGATCACAGTTTGTCTTCCTGTGATGGCACTGGCCTTCATCTATTATACATCCTTTGCAAGTATTCACTCATTTATGTTCATGTGATGACACCTCTTGTCTGCAAGAACGACCACAGGAACATCGCCTGTCAAATATGGCCCAGTGAATGGAGGTTTCCTTGTGGCCTGTAGTCTTCCTTTCAGGGAAATCCTTTTTGCAGTTTCCCTCATCTGGCATGGTCTGCAGGCTTAAGAGCACTCTGAATGACTCTCTTAGTTAATGCTGTGGGAATAGACATTATAAACATGTGAGGGAAACAGGTGTGCTACACCTGTCTGTTCTGGGGGAACTAATGAGATGTAGGTTTGTTAATTACTTCAACTTGACTAAGTTAACTTCACACCTGTGTTCACTGCTCTGGCCCAAGTCATGTGTATCTAAACAAGCTTAAAGACATTGTCTCTGCCTGCTGATGTACAATGACAGTTGAGTACTCCTATCTGTCTTCTCTCCTCCTATCCAAAGATTTGCTGGAACACATATGTAAAATCACATATTTTCTCTTTTCACAAGCAAAATCATTTCTTAACTGAGTGTTACTGTGTATGTATGGAAAGATCAACCATTACAGCAACAGTATCTATTTACCTGTGGGTGGTACCATATTGAAGTTGTGCTATTGCTTTTCCATGTGAGTTCTTTGCAAACTCAAAGGCAGATCAGAGCAAGGTATTGCAGTCTAAAAATGACTAACAGACATAGTTCTTCAGACTTGCAAGTGGACGGGTCCACATGTCTGGTGCCTAAACCTTTCTTTTCCATCATGCTATAATTTAGAAACTGTGCTTCAACTTCATGCCCCTTGTAACATTTTAATGCTTGTCTTTTAGGCACTAACATACGTTGTACAAAAATAAAACATCCATTGAATGATTTTTTTACCCAAACAAAATGATGCATTCACTTACCCTAACTAACTGATCAGGAGCTCTTATGTAATCTTAGTATTTTGTGTTAAACTTAAAATGAGTGATTTCAATAAAAAGGAACAGTAAATTGGGGAGGAAAAACATAAAAATGAGTACTAATAAGTAAGACAGTATGTAAAAAAAAATAGGATTAAAATACATTTTATGATTCATCAACAACTCTGATCTAAGAGACAAAAAAGAAGCGTGACAAAGGTTTTCTGTATGGTGTCATAGCACTACAAACGCACAGTATAGAAATGTTCACTATTAGTCTTCATGGCATTCTGTGCTGTTGTACTAATGTTACAATGAGTATAAATCAAATTACAAACAAAAATAAATAAATGTGGCCGGGAGGGTAATTTTTTCAGCATTCCAATAATTTATAATTTAATTAAAAGTGACAAGTCATCTTCTGACCAAATGTCCAGGCTTCAGTTTATCTTAATCATTGTGACATTTATCTGAGTTTCAAGAGGCAATTGTTGATAGTTGAACAATCAAAAAGTTTTATAGCAATCATTATTCTTTCTGGTTTACAAGTGATCACCCTTTTTTACAATGTATACTTAACCCACTTATTTGAAGCATAACCATTGGAACATTTACATTGTTACATTGCAAAAACTGGAAAATTAATGGGAGCAGGAGTCTCTTGTTAGTAATGGTTTGCTCCTTCAAAAGTATTTCGATTTTTTTCCACATGTAGACTATGTTACATTCTGCAGATTGATCTACCTCCTATTTCAAACATTCTATTTGTAGTCCTTCCATTTCAAACGTTTGCCAAACATTTGTCAGAATTTGTCAGCTGTTCAATATTTCCCTGAAAAAGGGGGAAATGACAATATTTTGAAAAATGTTGAAACTAATTAGGATGACTTTGTTTGATATGGTGGGATGTGCAGTTACCCTGCTGTAACTATTTTCTTGTCACGCCAGTCTCTTCATCAGAATTTCAAACAGTGTTTGTTAATGGTTTTTAAATAAACAAATAAGATTTAAATGCAGTTTTTTCAGATGTTTTTACCACTAAAGTGCAGTCTGCATAGCTTGTATGTACAGTATAGCTAAAAATGCCACTTTCAGGTTGTGTAAAATTAGCCTGCAAGTGATCTACATGGCCCATGAGTTGGCTAGCTGGTAAACTGGCAGGCTGTCTAGCAAACTAGCGGGCTGGAACTAGAATTAGTTACCTAGCTAGCTAATGCGTTGATTAGCTAGCATGCTAGTTAACTAGTGGGGAACATAGCTGGAAATAAAGTTAGCTAATCGTGTAGCTACCTAGTAAGTTAGCTACCTAATCAACATGTTAATTAGTGACCCACTGTGTTAAGGTAGAATTCACTGCCTAGCAAGGTAGCTAGCTAGAAATCTAGGTGATGTGCCAGTTAGCAAGTGAGGTAGTTGGCTAGGTGCTTACCCATGTAGGCCTAACAGGACGACTGCCTCACAACCGTTCTTAACCCAGTAGGTTACAGCTGGCTAGAAACAACAAATTTAGATTTAGGGTGTTAAGGCCTATCTTTTAACCTTGATACCTATCCACCTATATATTTAGTATATGTGGAAAGCTATGACCTAAAGTGAAATTACATTTTTAGGTGCAATCAAAGCCTCCTCAGTGGCACTGAGATTGTCTTTCATCACTGGAGAGTCTTGTAGTGCAATACATGTGGGAGATCACTCAGCCTAGACCATACCCAAGATGTATGATCAAAAGAATAGCCTTAATTGAACAAACCCGTTTTTACTTATCCAGCTCAGAAAGGCAGACCACCTGTGCAGGCATATCTCACATGAACCTCAAAGGTTCCCAGATATTTTATATTTCGAAATACTGCATGCCCCTGAAGAAAACTGAGGACAGAGCCAGATGACAGCATAGCAGGTCTCACTGTGAAGTAGCAGAGGAAAAGAAAAACCTTGTCAACCAGAGCAGAATCTGTCCATTGCTTTACCAGAGACAACTGCCACTTCTTCCCTAATTAGCAAGCTGTCTCATTTTGCAACCACAGACAGGTGCATAAAAAGAAATACATAAATGGTTGATCTTTCTCTTCCTTTTCTCTCTCTCTTGTTCTCTCTCAAAACTAGCTTGCAAATTGTTTTCAACCACCAGAGATGATACAATACATAATCAGATCCCACACAGTCAAACACAACCCAACTAGTAGACTATTTTTACAATTTAGCTGATTGCTTTCAAGCTTGTGTCTGAGTGATCAAGAACAGTATATATCAACATAATTTACTGAGAGAGTGAGAGGTGGGGCAGACTTCTGGATTTTGAATGTAGGTTGCTCTATCAAAAAGGGATTAAAATTAGTTTTTGGACACACATATTAAAACTGATGAAAATCCTGCATATCAATGTGAATAGGTATATCAGCCACAGAGATCAAAACCCCTGGGACTACATCATTCATATAGTAATGCTATTTAAGCATTCTGCTTAGAATAATCATTTTGGGTTAATGTACAACATGTTATGTGATCCTCAACTGAGTGCAATGGTGCATAATAAGTGAAAAAAGCTATTTAGAATTTGAATACAATGGACCGTATGTCTTGCATTAAGTTTTGTGGTACCTTGCTCAAATATTTTGTGAATAACATACAGACATGGAGAGCATCTGAATAATGAAAGATACAGAAAAAGAACTGTATTGTAATGAAATAATTCCCTAGTAATTCATTGCTAACTTGGAACCACTCCTCCTCAATTAGAAGCACCTATTCCTTCATAAAACCAATCACACCTCCAAGTTGTTTCACAGCTTTAAACATGTCACAGGTTAATTCTATCTTATCTATAACCATTGAATTCCACTACATTTGGCACACATCGATTCTCTCACACACAGAGCTCTAGAAACACACAACTGTTCTCAAAACAAAAGCAAGAAGCAACCAGAAATCACATTTAACTTGACTGTATGTATAAAAAGCCTCAGATTCAATTAGTGTTCTATTAAATCTGCCATGAATTCACAGAATTTATGGATAGTTCAACGGCTAATTGCATTATTCACATAGAAAAAAGATGCTTTTAAAGCACCAATCTTCTCATGTACCAGTTTTAGTTAAATTGTACAGTAAATATTTGTCATCAACATTGTCCTATATATGCATCACAGGGCTTTGCTGATACATGTACCATACAAATTAATTTGTGCAATCCCAACACATCTTAACATTGCAGACACCTATATTTGGATGATATAAAATACCTTGAAGAGTTTTCAGATCATGTCATGTTTGTGGAATTCCTCTACACAGTTACCAAGACGGGATAAATATTTCACCTTCGGCTGTTAAGACAATTATTCAATTAATCATGCAAGTGAAAAAGAAAAAATGGGCTGTTTGATCATTTTACAATTTCATTTTTTTTTACAGATAAAGGCACAACAAGTTCTTTGGATAGCTTGAAGGAATAACTGACATTCATGTCTTATCTTGCAGCGGGAAGGCTGACTCTGACAGTTTCCTATTTTCATCATGAAATTTTGTACCACACAGCTGTGACTGTTGTCTGTGTCAGCACAGACCTGACATTCAACTTAAATGTTAGATTCATGTGAGTTTCATCCAGTACTTCTACTGTATCTTTGATTCTAGGAATTGCACAGGAATTTGAAACACATAGCACTTTCCATTCTACTCATGTAACAAAAAGGAAATGGCAAGTGATAGATACTATTCTACTATTTCAATGTAATCATAAATTCCGTCATTTATTTGTGTATATCATTTTCCACTGCAAGTAATTATTGTAATCCAATGGGAATTAGAATGTAATAAGTCTTTTTAGTTCTTAAATAAGCCAGCCACCAGCAGCTAGACAGAGTCTACTGTCAAAGAATTTTGTTGTTGAGGTTTTCACAGAACTGTGAACTGTGTAAAAGAGGTCACTACTAACAATAATGCAAACCACTGCTAGTAAAAATGTTATGTTGTTATGATACATGCCACTTTTCTCCAGACGGAAGCAGAAAAGTGAATCAGAAATATAGACAGTAGCAAAGAAAGCTCAAAATGTCCAAAAAGTGGAAGCTTATCTGCTCCTGTTTCTGTACTGCGCTTTGTCTTGCTACTCCTCTGGGCCATGGAGTATGTACAGTTGAGCACATTGTGGTGCCCATGTACCACTAGTTTGCAGACCTACAAAGCTGTGCACCTCAGCAACCCGCACTCAGATAAATATACAATTTATAAATATACACTACTTAGGAAAGAATTCACCCATCCATGTCCTCATCATCACTCATCAATGACCCCTGTTCTAATCAGCAAGACAATGGTATGGCCTTCACTGTCCTCCCCTGATCAATCTAACTTGCTTGCAATCAATACAGCAAGAGTGGCTACTTTCTTCTGGATGGTGTGGAACTTGCAGGAATGAAACCCTGTTGCAATCAGGTCATGGTGAGAGCAGCATTAGTAAGCAAGGTTGTCCCTGTGTTTATAGAGCAGCTAGATGGAGAATTCCCAGGTCAAACTTATTTCTGCTGCTCCTCTGTTTGGTAAACTAATACTGGAGCACCAAAATGTCTTAAATCCCCTGCTCTCTAAAATATTGGAACTATTTTATTGATTGATTTTATTGATGATTCTGTCATTGCTAAAATGTACCACCTGACATACATTAATTTACATTTACATTTACATTTATTCATTTGGCAGACGCTTTTATCCAAAGCGACTTACATAGGTAACATAGGTTACACTTCTTTACAATGTTATCCGTTTACACAAGTAACTAAACACAAGTAATTAATCAGCATGTAAGTAGCCTACCACATGCAATTTAGTTAAAAAAAAAAGAAAAATTGTAAGAGGGCAGCTTTGTTTTTAGATAGGTAGTGAAAACCCTGGCAAATCCTCAAGTTTGTTTTTGTAGGTTTGGCCAGCAACATCAAATAAAAGATCCTGAAAACCTGCTCCAAGTGCTTTAGGGGGAGTCAAAATTAGGATAGTATATTATTAAATTGCCAAGATAAATAATAGGTCTTATTTATCTGTAGTCCCAGGGAACATTGCTACATGTTGCTGCATTGATACACAAGTGGTGTGGTACTCTAGCTGGTTCTCTCTTGTATGTGAAGGTTGACTACTATGTACCAATACCTGATGGCCAGGTCAAGGGTGGGTGCCATTGAACTTACTGCAAGTTAGTCAGGGATTCCTCTAAGCATGGGAAGAGACAACTATTTTCCTCTGGGCAACACCACATAGAAGCTGTACTATTTCTTCTTTACATGTGTAATCTGTGTACTCAGAGACAGATCAGGATATTGCACTGTGCTGTCTGTCAGAGGACAAGGGGCAGCCTAAGGGCTGGTACTGTACTGCATATACCCATTGTCCAACATCCCTTATTGCAACTGTAGATAGGAGTGATGGAATGAGCCGATTTCACTAGAGGCTAGAGAAGCCACGTCTGTCATGTTTAGGTGGATCTGGTTTTCACAAACTCGTCAGCATGTGAAGCAAACCTTCTGCTCCAGTGCCTCAGCAGGTCATCCATACATTGCTGTTGTGCACACATCAGTCCTTCACTGATAAAATAATATGTTTGATATCCCTCAAGATCTAAGACCTATACAGCCTGCAAATCATAAGACAATCCCAAAGCCTCCTGGAAACAGTGGTAACAGGTACAGGTAACAACCATATTCATCTCTTCACAAAGATCTGGTGATGTTAGAAAGCAAGTAGAGTACATATGTGCCTGTTGCCTGTAACAGATATATGCTAGTTGACACTACCACTTGCTCTTTTACACATGTAAGACCATCTTTGGAACACTTGTATTGCTTGACAGATCAATGTGACAAACTCTGTTCAAGGGAATTCTGGGTTTATCTTTTTAGATTCTGTAAGATAGTAAAAGTAAATTAGCCATGAGGAGATTTGATGAGGAGAGATTTTTGTTCTTTAGAAGTCTGTCTTTCAGTGATAGCAAAAAGACTTGTTTTTCTGTTATAATGACAGGTTCTGGCATCTAAGGGCTGGAAGGAGGAAAAAGCATAAGAGAAATAAGGCAACTGAACTATTCTTTACCAAACAAACAACTTCTCACACTCAAGTAGCTTTCAGGTAGATTTGTTTCATACAAAACAATGATCAAAGCTCCAGGAAAGGAACAGAGTGTGGACACAACCATGTAGGCTCTGTGTGGGAAACATAAAACAGGTAACTTCAAGGAGATTTCATCAAGCTGTTTCTTACCCGTAAAAGAGCGAGTATTCTAATGGCTACCTCCTTTCATGTCTTAAATCGATCCCCAGATTTGAAGAGTAAAGCATTTCCTCAGTGTGTCAACATCACACAGGGACACAGCTGCAGAGAATCACTGATCTGCATTTGGATGGCCCATCTAATGTTCTTTGCCCATTGCCATTCCATCAAGATAATAGAAGGATTAGTTGATCTGTGCAAAGACCTTGCTTCAGTTCCAGATTACCTGCAGATCTACAGTATATTTCATCTGCATGTATTTTTGTTTTGTTGCTGCATATTGTCCACATCAGCAATGCAAACTGCTGTTTCTGTATCTCATTGTGTCTTTTAATACATCTCCTAATTTCAGTATTGCATAGCAAGTTTCAGAGGGTTTATAACGTGACGACTGTGACACATCAATAGTGAATTGTGTTCATGCATACAACAGTTAACGGCATTCTTATGCAGATATTAACGAAGGCCATCTGTAGCAAAGGGCAAGAGCAGTCACCCCACCCAGCCTCGAACCCGGGTCTACGGGTCTACATGCGACTTTGACCAGTAGTCAGAGCGCATACTCAACTGTAGTGACAGCACTCTGTCACACTGCCCTCCCCTTTGGGAAGCGTGTCCATGGCGTCCCTCATGCATTCCCCTGCCGTACTACTCCCATCCCAGGGTGCCCCACTCACTGGTGCTTCACCCATCTCTGGGGTCCCTCACACCATGTTTCACCCATCTCTGGGGTCCCTCACACACCGGGGTCAACTGAACCTGGGGGTCCCTCGTATGGCTCATACACTGGGCACGCCTCCGAGGGCCTCACGGCAAACCATCCCAATCTAACACCATTTGTAGCGAAGGGCGAGAGCAGTCACCCCACCTGGCCTCAAACACGGCTCTTTGGTGTTGTGGTCAAAGTCGCATGTTGGGTATCTGGTAGACCCAGGTTTGAGGCCGGGTGGGGTGACTGCTCTCGCCCTTCGCTGCAAAATTCGCTGCACTGTCATTTCATCACTGGCTGCAAGGAATTTCAAAAAGGAAACAAATACCAACAAATGAAGGCACTTTTTATCTGCCAATCACTCACACATCTTTGATTGAATAACAGATGTTCAAGAACAAAGAAATTACATGTATGCATGCTACTGAACTCCTGCAAATGATGGATAAAAGTAAGTAATGGTCATAAATGTGAGTCTGTGGTCCAATTATTGGCAACCATCTCTCAAAAACAGCAGGAGATAAAAGCAGAGGAGAGCAGCAATGGAGAGTAGTGGCTACCTTGGTAATATTAGCCAGATAGGTAGCTAGGTGGCTTGCAGGCTACAATGAATACCATGTTCTTTTTTCTTTTTCTTTGTTTCACAAGACTATAAACATATTCTAGCTAGCTATGGTACAGAAGTGTCATGTTTAATAAACAAGTTGACCAGAAAACCAATAACAGCTCTGAGACTGAAAATGAAATGGTATTTCTTTTAGGAGACATGAAATTAAAGGAAACAAATGGACTTAATCTATTTATAAACCCATTATGGACAGATAGCTTTTCATTGTTTGTATGTGTTCTCACACAGAGAGGTAAGGCAGCTAGTAAGCACAAATTTTGTATAGATTTGTAACTGCACATCTGCAGTTATCTGCTTTATTCACATGTATTTTCCTGCATCTCTTGCATAAAGCATTATCTATCCATGGCACATCATTTCAAATGAAAATCCTGTCAAAACTAGTAAGTTAGGGACTGGAAACAGCTGCCAGATGTAAAAAAAAAGTTGGTCCGATGTCCTTGCAAATCACAACTTGTGTGATATTAGTACACCCAAGTTTCTTATCCAGCTGCACACCAAAAATAATTCACCTAAAACAAGGTTGGTCTGGTGCATGCATGGTGCGTTCTTGTAAATAAAAATGTATTAAAATGTTGTTGCTAGGTAGAGCTTGTAGCCAGTGGATCATGCAGCATGTGGTGGGTTTCTGCAAATTAAACATTTTGCTCATGTTAAAATGCAGCATTTGCATAAAACCTGAGGGAAATCAGCATATGTAAGGCCAGTGGCAGCACCCCATTCCAAGTGAACACCTACTCTAACTGAGAGTACAGCTCATCTGCAGGATCCCTTCTATTGAGTTTAAAGCTGTGTGTCAGAATAAATATCTAATGGTTTGTTTCAGTTTTGAATAATTCTTTCCCAACCTGCTCATTTCATTTAAATTTGTACTCAAAGCATTGCGTTGCTGCCTTTGTATTTGCAGATGCATTGTGAATTTTCATTCAGTTTAATTTACATCTCCATGGAGAATGGTCTTAACTTACATCCTACGCCTTACTAGGCATCAGATCTACACCCAGGCATACAAGAATTAAGACTTCTAGCTCTGTGCTGCATTGGTTGTAGCATTAAGCAGAATGCCAGTCACCTTTCATTTTTGATCATGTATCTGACATGGCTGCCACACCAAGTATTGACAGTAATTCATTGGTAAAAGCGGAAGGTGTTCAGTCATGGACCAGCTGTACTTTTTCCCCACATACAAGACTCTCTCGCTATTTGAAGACATAAAACAGGCTTGAAGTGATTAATCTACTGATTACAGTAATGTTTCTCCATGGTGATAATTTTGTCATTTAGTAAAGAAATATTTTCACCTCACACACCTCATCACATCTGCTAATGTTTATTGCCACTGGTAATTTCAGGTGTTGAAGAAATGCATGATCTATGGACAGATTTCTTTACACTTCTTCTTGCCAAATATCACTTTTCCTTTCCAGAAAATTGCCAGTGCTTGATCCTCATGAATGTCACTAGTTGTTGTAAGTCTGTCTTGTGCAGTTAACTCATTCTGATGCACAGCCAGGGAGAATTTATGTCATTTCAGCTCAGACATCACACACAGAGTAGGCTCTATGGTTTAGAAACAATTACATTCATGTTTAATTGTAGAATTTCTCATTGCCAGTAAATTATGCAGCAAGTCACACATTTATTTTAAAAGCGCAAGACTATAGCAGACACCATTTTACCCACCACTTTACCCCCAATGCAAACTGAAGACCCACCTCTTGGTTCCACCTCAATCCTTGCCCCATAACACCTGAAACTTGTAGTACTTGCTGTTTATTTTATATGTAATAATTTAATATTGCCATGTGTTTTGGATTATGTGATCTAGTGACTGATGTATGTTAGCATACTTGGCATCCCTTGTCTGCTCAGGTTGCACAAGTTAACTTAGGGCAGGACTTGAATAGTGTTATGCTCACATTCACTGATCTGGGACTGTTGTTAGGCTGGCTTGACATTTACATTTACATTTATTCATTTAGCAGACGCTTTTATCCAAAGCGACTTACATAGGTTACAGTTCTTTACAATGTCATCCATTTATACAGCTGGATATTTACTGAGGCAATTGTGGGTTAAGTTTACCTTGCCCAAGGGTACAGCAGCAGTGTCCCAGCGGGGATCGAACCGGCAACCTTTCGGTTACAAGTTGCTCATTCAACTTGAATCAATACATGTCATGACTCGATATATATATATATCCTATTGTGCTGGAAGTCACTCTGGATGAGAGTGTCTGCTAAATGAATGTAATGTTATGTAATGTTATGTAAAGTTTGAAAAGGCTGTTTGCTTCCATGGTGTTGAGGGGGTTAAACATTACTAGCATGTTGCTTAAGAAGTAATATACATTATTCCTAGGGTATTGATCAACAATTGGCTGAATTACTTAAGTGGTACAGCAGATGTTATCCAATGATAAGGTTCATAATTATTAGGTCACATTACTGAACCATCCTCATATCTGCATACATGTAATAATGTGTACATGATGTACACAATAAAGAAGCAATGAATACTGAGGTCCACCATGATGGTGATATAAGTGCAAGTTCTCTGTTTCCTTGTATTCTATGTGTTCATTCTATGTGTTTATTCTATCCAAATATGTCAATTAGACAAAGTCATTTAAAAATGGCATGACCTGAGTCATCAATCATGTTTATTTTGTTTAGAGGAAAATGCCACAATTCTCTCAATTATATAAGCAAGAAGTTAATAATTCACAGGGAATCAGCAAGCCTTTTGTCTCCATTTCAAAGTGATACTGCTAATCTTTGTAATGGCTCAGACAAACAAGCAATTTGCATTCAAAATATGACACTTTATGCAAATATGAAATAAAGCCTAATTAAGGGTCTGCTTTTTATTTTATAACACTGGGAATGTAATCATTTCCAGTGTGCTTTTCACAGTTGTTTTAACATTGTTAAAATGCAAGCTCCTGCTGTATTTCATTATTGTTATATCTTCAGCCATGCTGGTAACATATTGGCTCTCCAGCCATCTTCAACTTTCATGATATATTTTTAAATAACATTTGTCACCATCATTGGAATTTCGGCACTAATCTTTATTGAAAGCAGATATGAAAGAAAAATGCATAATTATGTAATATATGGACAGCAATAAAAAATATGTTGTGCTAGACCAAATGTGGTATTTATGGCAAAAGATTTTTTTCAATTAACATGTCCAATATATTGTGTGTCCTGCTGCTAGCATTGTTTGCACAAAACCTTACATTGATATTATAAAAGTATTTCTGTCTGGAAAATCATAGGCCTGAATTTCATTCAGTGAGAATTGTGGAATAAGGCTCACCAAGTGTGTGGTCATTGTCATGGTTGTGGTTATGAAATGGTCACAGCAATGTACCTGTCTGAAATGTAGTCCTGAACACTCCAAAGCCTCTGCTTAAAGTTCTGGTAGGACTTTTCATGCATCAATAACTGTGTGAAAAATTACTTCCTAGTGTCAATGTGAAATTGAGTTTAAACTCATTTCCATCCATGCCTTCTTCCGCTGACACAACTCATGTTGAAAGAGCTTCTATATTCAACTTTCTAAATCTGTGGTTAAAAATAATAATAATAAACTCAATTTCCCCCCGATTCACCTTTTACTGACACGGACGAGATTAATGGCCCTACTTAGACATACTTAAAGCAATGACCAAGCATTATGCAGGCGCTTGAGCAATATTAAATAAAACGTGTTGTACATCACTCCAGCACAAATCCGTGAAAACCCCACACTCTTAATAAATGAATTAAGTCACCTGACAGTATTACCTGTGGGTGTGGTGAGGGCTGGATGTCGTGATAACCATTTTTCTCTTAAATATTTTCTCCTATGCTGATTTCTAAACAGACAACGCACTGGTTGACCAATTTCTATCATTTTCAAATCATTTTCAAATGATAGAAATTGGTCAGTAACACTGTTACAGTTGTTATTTTGAAATTGAGTTTAAATTTAATTACATTAAATTATTGTTAACCCAATTATAAACATCTGTTTCTTTGCTTGACAAATTGCAAATTAATGTTATATAGTTACATGGCCTAAGGCAAGAAACATTGTCTTTTCAAGAGCATGAGTGATGGACACCTTGATTAACAGGAATAAATCAGCAGATGACTGAAAATGAAAGGCATATTTCTATATTTTGCACAAAGTAATGACAAAACAGTCTCTGTATGAATAAGAGTTGAGAGAACCCATTGCCCCATGTTTCAGAAAATAATGAGTTGGTGGGGGTCTTTGAATTTCCACGACTGTTTTGAGTAAAAGAATACACGGTTGAAGAATAAAATACAGCCTTGCACGCAAAAACGAGCCAGCTCTATTTAGTAATAGTAACTGATCAATTCTTCAATACGCCTAACTAACCAAACACATTTTACAGCAAGACTTAAAAGTACAGCTCCAAAAAGAACTGTTAAATGTGCATGTGAAATCAGCACGGCATGGAAGAAAACATGCATATTGTGGGCATACAGTGGGCTGTACCACTGAAATGGATTCTCTTCATAGGACTATAGGCTTTGGAGATCGGAAGGGTCTATCCTGTGTGCAGTTAAAATGAATTTTATCTGGTTGCTGGGGAAACTGTCATAAAACCTTGAGTCATTTTTCCAGCACATACACCGATGTGTGAAGCTTCACAAGCCATAACCAGATTCTTCCCACTGAGAGATTTTCATTTCAGCCACCATGTGGATTAATCGTATTTTCGGTGTGCCCAACACAGACAATGGGCACTGACATCATATGAGTTAAGGACAGAAATGAAGTTTGACTATTACTGTTATTTTATACTGAGGTGTAGAATGATTTATTGATGTGAGGCTTTTCTGGAAGCTATCAAAGACAGTGTAACAGCTATCATATTCCAAATGTAAAATTAATCCTTAAAACTTGGACTGCGAAATTGGACATAGCAACAGTGGCCAGCACTGTACATTAGCAATATTTTGATAATAAGTTAACTCTACCAGCTTTCTATCTCTATGCAGCTAAGGAAAGAACTGGTACATTTTGGTCATCCTTTTGTGCGGTAGGTTCTTTAAGTTGACAAGAGCATGAGGGAATGTGGTAAAGAACAAGACAACAAAACCTAAGTGTAAACAAAAACTTACCACACAATCACATAAATCCATGTTTAAATGTAACTTCTTTCACTGACTTCAGTCCTCATTACATCATTGTGAATATCTGGACTCCTGTTTACATAAATCTATATCCTATTTTTAAGTAGTTTTATACTTTCAGATCTAGCAGTATCTTTTATGCCATGCTGCAGAGAGGATAAACTGTGAACCACTAATGATTGGGCTCTTGGCAGGTATGTGGATACTTATAACTGGAACTAAAAATGACAGATATGTGTTTTATGAAGGATTGAGCACTATGGAAGACTCTGCAATTAAAATGTGTGCAACAGTAAAAACAAACTGATAACAGCAAAGCAAAATATGTGGACTTTTAGTTACACAAAGGAGTGTTCTACAAAAGCCTGTCATTTGTCGTGTACTTTAATACTTTGGAAATTGGCCACTGTGCTGGAGAAAGGATCATTAGTACACCACACTGCCCACTGCTGCATAAAGACATCAGTTCACATGTTCACAAAACATTTGCAGTTCACAAAACAGTCACTGCAATAGAACTTAACAGAGCATTAGATTTCAATATCTTAGCATCTGTCTCACAATATTATCCATGGGAATACCTTTTTTTTTTTTTTTTTCAAAAAAAGGAATAACTGACTTCACAGACTGTATGCAAGTCCAAGTGAGGTATGAACTTTCAAGCTTTATTTCTGAGCAGATTGCAAGCATTAATTTGAGGAACATGTGCCGAAGAAACAGAGCAATGATATAGAAATATGTAGAGAAATAATAAAAAACATGCAAGGCAAACAAATCAAATGACAACACAACCAAAGAGATTTTACAACTAAAATCATACATCTGACATTCCATTATTGAGTCAGTGTCAACACATGTTAAATGCAATAGTGTAAATATAATGTAAACATGCATGTAATGTAATGTAAATGAGCAGGTCATAAACACACATCAAATTAACATGATAAAAGGATTTGTCACACTTGTAACATGAAGGCAGAAAACAGGAGTTGTCCCATTTTCCATTGCCACACTTACTGAATAGAAGTTTGATTATTTACCGACAAATGATTATGGGCAGCACCCACATATGGAGGAAATTATCTCCCAATAGCCTGCATAAATAAAAACACAATGCTGGCTATAATTCTGTATAATAGTTCTTTAAAATTCAGTATATTCTGTATAATAACAATAGCAGACGTTGATATGTTGTAGTGTCAACACTTAGAAAAAATGAGTTCAAGAAACCTATGTGGGTTCCATTTCCATGCTGTTGTTTGTGTTCAAAGAAGTTATAAACATAACAAACAGCCCTAAGGGCCAAGGCAGTGTATAAAAAAGAAGAAAAAGAAATAGCTTGTCTCCAACTAGAGATAATCAAATGATATTTTTTGACAATCTAGTTATTTCTGAATGTTATTTATCATTTATCTCTGTGCTATGCCTTTTTTATCATACCAGTTAATATATCCCAACTCACTCACTCATGTTTTTGTCCAACAAGCACTACATTTCCAGTAATGGCAACATCACCGAATTCCCACACTCCCACTGAATTCAGCTTTTAACAACCTGTCAAACATCATCAATTTATGTGCATGCTACTGTACTGTCTCATGGTAAAAGAACTGCTGTTCCCTGTAAGGTATCAGCTGAATTTTCTAAAGGAGCATGAAATGCTCTAACTCTGAAGTACAGCTGCAATGACTCATCATTATTGCCTGACCTAAAGCAGATGAATGCGGGCTTGTAAGAGTAGAGGAGATTGAGACACAGCTCAGGGAGCTCATGGAGGGCAGCTCAGGACAACCATGTCACTTCTTCCAACGGGTGCTGCCACATGCTGAATGCTCAGGTAATACTAACGTCCAGGGGGCAGGCTGATCAGTCTCCTGTGAATCCACTGAGATCTCACCCACCCCGACACCTGCAGCCACTTCAGAAAAGACACATTCAGATTTCAGACTTCACTGTGCTGTAAGAAGAACTGTCATTGAGCATGCATTCTGTAAACAGAGGGCACTTTGCTATATCTGAGTGCACAGAGGTGGAAAATTCAATCTCAGGAAGTCTCATGTTCGTAGACTCTAGGATATATTTCTTAATTTCATGTAGTCATTGTGATGAAAAATGATTTAGTTGTCCAAAGCTAGTCATATCTCTGAGATTCTTATCAGTCTTGATTGGTTTTGGTGCAGCATATACTGCTGTGAACAAAGTCATGCAATGCTTGTATGTTTCTTCGTCTATGGATCAGAAGATAACAGAATTGTGTTGCTAGATAAGGAAGGCATCATCTGTAATTGACAAACCAATTTCTGTTTATTTATGTTTGACTAGGGCAGTTAATATATTTCAAGGCTATTCAAGGACCATTTTTAAGAAAGCCGCATTAGATTTTGCAGACGTGCACACCGGGAGATAGATAGACAAGTATTTAATTTCAAGCCCAGCACTGTTTGTTTAAACCAAACTGAAAGTGTATAAACTTATGGTATATTCAAAAGTTTTCATAGATATACAAAATGCCTCTGTGTACCGAGCTATTTGTTGTCCTTTTTCCTTTTTGCTGCAGGATTATCTCCCAGTCTGTCAGTAATGGGAGCATCTCCAGATGCTACCCAGTGACAATGGGCCCTTGTGGCAGAGGGGATTACTGTAGATGAAAGGCTAATTTCTTTGAACTAGAGACTGGTAATACAGTTATATTAGCTCTGTGTAGACAGAGCTGAAAGTCCACAACCAGGTGTGTGTCATGGAACACTATTAGGACCTACATACTACAACTGCAGTTCCAGAAGTGTCAGTAAGCAAAATGAAAAAAGAAGCCATCTAACTGTGTCCACTCCAGGCTTTTAATTATATTACAGATAATTAACAACTGAATGATTACATTATATGGGCACCAAGGCACATGTTTCACATTTTCCCTTCCCAATGCTGCAATGCAACAGTTGGCCTTTGGCATGAATTAATCATAGGCCACACACTCCAGATTTCAGTAGTAAACCAGGAATTAATTTTTAGCATCAGCTCTTAAAGAGAATGTCAATGTGTCAGAAGAATTTTGTCAGCGTGTGAAAATCAAAGATATTTTCACAGCCTTAATGTATACTTGTATCATGTGAAATGTGTTTAGCAAGGATGAAAAGATTGGGTGGGATAGGTTGGTGGGACATTACATTGATTAAGAGTAGGGAAGGTATAAAAAAGGATTAACTCCTGCCATTTTTTTAACTGGATCTTCATGAAGCACTGGACCTTATGGAAAACAGGAAAAAAAACTTAAGGAAAACAGGAAACGAAAACAAACAGTATAATGGAAGGAGACAAAGCGCAATAAATGAAAATATCCACCGGGTTGCTACATAAGTTCTGAGACTATTATATGGCCAGTGGAATGGCCATTGGTGTGCTTGGGCTTGCTATGGTTTGGTGCATTCCCACAGACTGAGTGGTGAGGGATGGATAAATATATCACCGCTTATGTATTTTATTTCTTCCATAAAACAGTTCATTTAATTGTTTTCAATTAAAGTGCTGTTGAAGACATATTGAAGACATACTAGGGAATTTAGAGTGTTGAATTCCAAAACAATATTTGGAAACATAACGGTGCTTCAAGCGCAGCTAAGGAAATAGGGAAGTAATGATGTTGCTTTGGGGGACACATGATTTGAGTGATACATAGATCTTTGTTGGAAATAATCACATAATGCACAATTACATAATGCACAATTTTCTATGTCAACACAGAGGTCGATTTCAAGGCCTAACATGTGTCTACATGCTTTAAAAAGCCAGTGGAGTCAAAAATTCACATGACAGTCATCTTTGGTAGATCACTGATGCAGGCTTCATATAAATTAATAGGCCTTGCAAATCACAACCTTACCCACAATGACAAGATTTGATAGGAATTGAGCAAATTTGTGAAGGAAAGTTACTTCAGATCCCCAAATCCACAATTGCCTTCTTTACTGTAATACCAGCATGTACAAATTAGCCTATTGAAGCTGGTATTTAGAGAGAAATGGAAGAGATGCTGAAGAATGTTAACAGATCATTGGCCCTTTACAGTTATTATATATTGACAATCATTTTTAAAAATTATTTGGCTATTGTGCTATTGTGTTTAATACGATCAACAGTAATAAACTAGCAATCTGCTGAGTGACTTTATTATTGAATCTACTATTGTAATAGCAATTGTGCATTAATAATATTGATTTGTAACATGTTTGACCACAGTAGCATAACTTGTGCCTTATAAAGCATTCATGGTTTACCAATGAAACCTAATTACAAATGCATTATTTCCATCTTTTTATACATTCAAATCTTAAATCAAGTGAAATCCTGAAATGTGAGGTGGTTAATGCAGAGGGTTGTCAAATGAGTAAAGCAATATTTGGAATTGTGGGAATAAGAATAAATGACAAGAATGTGCCCCATTTGTGGTGAAGCCCACAGCTGAACAAACCACTAGAGTAAGGACATGCAGAGCTATTTGATGAACACAAAGGTCAGCTCCTCTGGGACAATCTATAAGCAGGCAGAGTTGTCAATTATTCTAACAGCTTCTTGGAGGTCTGCAATATAACTGTTCAATATTGCTTGTTATGTCTTATGGCTGAAATCCCCATGCAAAAAAGCCTACCTCCCAATTACTGTAGCAGTGTTCTGTAGAAATCTATGCAGCTTGAGTAGGTCCATACACCTGCAGTTTGTTCTTGTAGCAGAGGATGAACATTAAATCAAGTAAAAGGGAGGTGGAGCTTTCATGCGTGAGAGGCAAGACAAGAGAGAGAGAGAGAGAGAGGGTGCTGACAGACATAGAGGCTGAGTGTGGGAGAGAGGCTCAGAGTGCCTGCTGGATTGGAAGGAAGGATTACATACTATACATATTGTAGGAAGTGTCAGGGGAAATGAAAGACTTCTGTGAACTGTGAACTAGGGACCTGCAACATCAGAAATCTGGTGGATCTATAAACCTGGTGAGTAAAGACTGGCTTGTCTGGAAGAAATCAAAGAATTAGAGACTTCGATTTTTAGATGGAATTCGAGGTTTCCACTGTGATACCACACTATTAGGTCTTTATCTAATGTGCTAGTACCAACATGATTTTTTCCAAAATGTTTTTACTTCTCCTCAGGAAAAGGAAAGCCAATATCACAGACATCAGGAAAAGATGACTGATACCTCTTTATGTCTGATAACATTTGCATGCATTTTCTGAGTAGGAGGTACAAAATGAGATTTTTTGCAAAATCATAAAATGCACTATCGTAACTTTTTCAGCCCATTCACAGAACCATTAATGTGTTAACATTTACACCTCTCATTTTGTTTGTTCAATGTTTGTCACATTTATGGTTTATCCATGTTGCATAGTTTCATTTACAATTTATTGTCACTGATCATTAGGATTAGTTCCAATTATTTAAATTGTATACCTAAAAATTCCACTCTTTCTTTTTCAAGTTGCATAAATATTGGATGCTATATTTAATGTGTTTTGATATTAATTATGTACATATCAAATATTATCCACCTTCACAATGCATGTGTACGCGTGCACGCATGTGCCTATGAACCTCAGATAACAGAACAAGACCTTCAAAGGTAGAGCTTCAATCCCCTTGACAACAGTGTTTTCGCAAAGATATTAGCTGTATCGTCACCCCTGTACCTCTCGATGTATCACTGTTCACCCCCGCAACCTTTCTTCAGGTATGCGATAGACCGGACACATGGAGTAAAAGATGTCCACTTTTACTGCTGCAGTCGTGTACTGGAATGGTGAGCATCCCCTTGTTAAAGGTGCTTGCCAGTTGTATATCACCTCAGCCATTTCGCAGGCAGAGTCTTCCAGACTCTCCATGCCAGGCAGGCTTTCTGATACCTGTACAAGAGCAATCTAGAAGCAACAAATAAAAGTGTGCTTTCGTGCAGCATCAAGTGTCAGATATGTATTACAGTGAAAGGCTTGTATCACCCCACTGCTGTCAGAAACAACATTTTACACTATTATCCCTCTGTCTACCTGTTATAAACCTAATGCTTTACAAAATGCATTTAAGATAAAGTGAGGATTTGAAATGGCTTCATCACATGTATGCTGCAAGAGTAAAGGGGCTTTGCAAATGTCACAGACGCCACACTGAACATATAGGAATTATACCATTAAGCCCTGTCAGATCCTAATTTCTTATGTGATTAAGCATCTTTTGAGGTCAGGCTTTGTTTTTAGAGGAAAAGGTGCATCAAAAACATAAGTGGGTCACAGTTTTTGCCTTCTAATACAGAAAGGGGATGTAAGATATTTGCAGATGATATGCAAATTATCATAGTGACAACACAGTGGTAATAAAAGACACATGACATAGCTTCCATTCTCCAAAGATGGTGTACTTGCTTTAGGATTTTACACAAACAATACAGATGCTTTGATCCCACATTTTTTGTCCACAGGTTGCATTCGTCTGGGGCTATTGTGAGGCGCTTCACTGTGCTGGCTTCCTAATATGTTGCCTCAACCACATGTATTTGTGGGATTTGTTGTGCTTGTGGAGTGATATGAGCGGCCAGATAATGAGCCTGTGCAGTTTCTCTACTGTTCACTGCCTCTGTGGTCTGCTGCAACCATGTACAGGATGGTCAGCAGCATTCATAATAATAACACTGAACTGCCTGAGCTTATAAAGGCACTAGAGCTTGTTGCACGTTGTTTCTCAAAACAAAAAATTCAAACGCTTAATACATTTCAAACAGGGCTTGCAATAGTACAAGCAATTATATACTGTTTTACATTGACAAAATGCCTGTGTTTTACAGGTGGTGAGGCTGCGTATTTGTTTTCATATAATCTACTCTCTCATTTTTGCCCGAAACGGTTCCTGTTTTCAATATGTCAGCTGATGTTATGTGTTCATTCATTTCGATGTAGATACTTGTTGAAGGCAATTCTTAAAGATTTGAAATGTCAAAGCTGGAATTACAGATAGTGGTCATTATTTTATACAAAGTACCCCTCGCTATTGCTGCTAAATGGAAACAACAGACCTTCCTACTGAGGAAATGCTCATAATACAAGCCACTGAAAAAAATGGTCATACATTTTTGTCTTTTTTTACAAGAGACTAGAGTGTAGAATAACAAAATGCAAGTCTTCAGCTTGGATCCAGCAGATACTTGTCAGTGCTCCCACCCCCTAGCCCTTGTGCTTTTGTTTTTTTTTTCCCTTGTGTTTCTGCCCTGCCCTGCTCTCCGCCCTGTCTCCACCTGATTACCTGCACACCTGCATCTCATCCCCTCATCACTGACTGTCCCTTTATATACCCTGTTTGTTGTGCAGTCGTTGCTAGTTCGTAGCAGTAGTTTCTCTCTGTTTCGTCCCCGCCGTTTATCGTCTTTTGCTGTTTGCCAATTTCGACCTGCCTGTTTTTGATTCGTTTTTTGCCTGCCGCTTTGTTTTGTTCGCCCAATTGTGCCTGCCCGTTTACCGACCCTGCCTGTTCTGACTTTCCCGTTTCTGGATTTTCCCTTGGACTGCCTCTCTGGTTTTGACCCTGCCTGTGTACTGGTTTTTCGATCTGCCGTGTGTTATCATTAATCTGCCCGGAAACCCTCGCTCTTTTGGGTCTGCGATTGAGTCCTAGCCTGTGCTCCCTGACAGATACCAATGCCCTTTAAGGGCTCTAATTTAAATTTAATAAATTTCTCTAGGAATTGTTTTATTTTCACTCAGGCAGTTTTAAAAAGGGGTACTTCTATTTTCAAAGAACTGAATATTGAGAATAAATTGAATATTTGAATGGGTCTTTTAACCCTTGTGTTGTGTTCATTTAATGTTGCCTACTTTTGTGTTCCTGTTCAAAAATGACTGACCCCTTATAACTGTTTATAAATCTTTTATTATGCATATTTTATCATTAGATGTTGCATTAGATCTTTTTATAAACTTTATTTCTAGTAATTATGACAGGTTTTGTATTTCTATTTGGAACTTTTGGCCAGTAGGCCTCATTGACCTGAGCTTATACAACACGTTTTTGAGTAAAAGTAGCATTATTTATGGATTATTTTGACTATAAATAAAATAAAATAAAATAATTAAAAAATAAAATAAAATGACTGTAAATAGCAAAGGAAACATATTGCGCTATTTATCATAGACTAGTTTTAATGTTTAACAAGGAAATTTGTTTGGAAACCCTTTCAATTTTTTAAAAAAGTGGCAAAAACTAATATCTGTGGTGTTCCTGGTTACATCTGACCATTGTGACATTATTAGTAAAGAAAGGACATAGGCCTAAGCTTATTTACACATTAACACTTTGCCATATCGCAGAACATTACATAGGAAAACAATAACAGCATTAGTAACTATACTGGAAACATTAACAAGGTTCACAATCAATCAATCAACAATCAACCATCACCTGATGGTTTTATGTGCGTTCATGTAGAGTACATGACTGACAATAAGTGATAGGTTTTGCATGTGCCTTGCAAATGTGTGCACTGTATTTTAGACACACAATGTTTTGACATCTCTTGGTGCCCACGGTGTGCACCTCTTCCTTTTGTCAAACACCTTGGTTCTGGCCCTTGTATTTCACATTTGTGTGTGTGTGTGTGTGTGTGTGTGTGTGTGTGTGTGTATGCACACATGCACATATGAGGTTATGGAGTGGCAGCATGTCCATCTGGAATGTCCATGGATGGAAATGCTCCTGAACTCTCAATTTCTCTCTTTTTCTCCTACTTGTAGCCTCACCTATTAATTTCCAATGGCCAAGTCATTTTTGACCAGGAACACCACAGATGTACAAAAGTTAAATAAAACCCCCCATATTTAATGAAAATTTATGATTTATTATATAATATTATTTATTAAATTTATTTTGTGTTGTCAGGTGGTCTGTGTGGACAATGTCATGGCGTTTTATTCTATTCAGATGAAAAAAACTAAAATTTTCAGACATAATTATTGTAAATTGGTCAAATTTGACCAGAACACCAGGGAAACCCTCATATTTAATCATCACACAGCTTGGATAAAGTAAGTGTGGGGCACTTCCTAACATGGAGCACCTACAGTGCAAAAAATAACACAGCTCCCCAGCAGATGTGATAAAAAACAACTGTATAAATTATCTATCGCCATCAATATCCTCAGCACTCTCTGTCTTTTGAAAGGATAATGATCTGATACCTTAAATAGACAGAAAGAAAATGATGAAATCAACTCTGAGGAGGGTATAGAGCAATGCTGGTAATCACATCACTGAGCTGCCTCAACCATCAGCCAGGGCACAGAATCTGCTCCTAGCAGTCAGTCTCTCTGAAGACTTCATAAGAGACAGCAAACAATGAATCAGTCAAACAGCAGCAAAAAAGGAGGACTGCAAGGCTTTAGCTTAAACTCATGTACGGTATGGTGTTCAAAGGAGATGTTTGAGCCAATAAGGACCATATCGTAAACATGTCACAATGCCAGCCAGGAGCAGACTGGCAGTTCCCTTGGTCTGGCAGCCTTTCTCTGCATTTGCCGTATGAAATTGAATCTCTGTCTGTCAATATATATATAGATATATTATGCTTCAATCCTTCAAACAATAATGAGTGGTGTGCCTGAGTTTCAAAAGATCTCATCAGACCTTGTTTTGGTCCTCAAATTTTTATTATTTCTTAATACTCTCTCAGAATTAAAATTACTGTCCATTAACCTCAGGGCAACATAGCCACCTGTCATTGATGGAAAAAATAACTATTTATCATTGTTGTTTTTTAGGTTCTTTACAAAACTGCTTCATGGCATTACCTACAAGCTGTGGTTTTTTTCTCCTTTGTCTGATAAAAGGGCAATCAGATTGCTTCAATGTCCCATGGCAGTTAACAGTACAGGCAAGCAGCTGAAAAGACGTGATCTTTTTTATTGTGTAGGCTCCTGTAGTGCTTTGCTGCTTTGTTGCTTTACAATTTAAAATTTATGAAGCTCGTCTTCTTCAGATGCTCACCTACGAATCATTAAGGGAATCATTGTGCAATCAGCCTTTTTTCTCCTGTTGTAAAATGAATTGTGGTTAGTCAGTGACTACATGTTTGGTCAAAAACCAACGACAACTGTGAATGTGTGTATGTGTACAGTGCCCTACATATTTATTCATACTCCTAATTAAATGGAAATGAAAAAATATAAGTATTGTATATTTTTCTGCTTGAAAGAATATTTAAATGATATACAGTACTTCAATCTTAATAGCATTGCACAGAGCCATTGTTCACAAATACAGCATTTTATCCCACATGTTGTTAAACATGTTTGGTAGGATGTCTAGTTAATAATGAACAAATTTTAAAATATTTTTAAACATAATTTGACAATTGGTTGACTTAAAGCAATTTCACATTCAAAATACTAGGTCATGATCATCATTATGTAATATTGTACATACTATGTTAGAACCATATTGTGTACACCCATCATAGTTATGCATAGTTGTTTCTTTGGATATAAGCTTGGTTTGTTCCAATGCCAATTTGAATGCAGCACTACATACATAAAAAAAACTTTACATTCCATTCTGCATGTAGCAGTTCAATGAAAATTATGATGCAAAATACTTTAAACATTTGCTCATCCTTTACTGGTATGCAGTTATTTTTATTATAATCTTTTTACTTAAAAGGTTTTCTGCTATTCATTTACTTTTCAAGCTAAAACAGATGCTTGTCTCCAATTCAAAGGGGTCAAGATAGATGATCATATCCAGTTTATAAAAATTTGTGTTCAAAAGTGATCCCTACTGATCATCAACGTGATGTTTTTTGTTATGATATTGTGAGATGTTGTGTTCCAGTCTGAGTAAAATGTTTCTGGTGGAGATCATGTATTCACAGAATCATGTCATGTCCCTAGATTTAGTTTCCAAGGAAGAACTGTGTCAGACAATAATTAGAAGACTGAGAAATAATCACATTATCAAAATGCATACAGAATGGAAATATGTAGATTCTATAAACATAATCACACCTTTAACCACCTTACCATCAGGAGAATATGAAATATGTGTGTGAATATACATTACGCTTACTACCTGAGCTGTTTCAGATCATTTGCACATAAATGAGCTAAAGGCTTATCTTTCTAGGTGATTTCCTATCAACAGAGTTAATAAACTCATGCATCACCAGCTACAAATTCTCTTGTTTCACACAGGTTGGTCCTAATAACATCTCCTGTGTTTACGCCAGCTAAGCCAGCCAGCTATGGCGGATCACGAGGACTTCAATAAGATCGGAGGGCCCGGGAACGTTTCGGAGAACTACCAGTTCAATCCAGCCAGCATGATCGTGTCCGTGGTGTTCTCGCTCATCTTTCTTCTTGGCACCATTGGGAACAGCCTGGTGTTGGCAGTGCTCCTAAGGAATGGACAGATGGGACACAACACCACCAACCTATTCATCCTCAACCTCAGCGTGGCCGACTTCTTCTTCATCATCTTCTGTGTACCGTTCCAGGCCACCATCTACTCCCTGGAGGGCTGGGTGTTCGGCTCCTTCATGTGCAAAGCTGTGCATTTCTTCATCAACCTCACCATGTATGCCAGCAGCTTCACGCTTGCCGCAGTCTCTGTTGACAGGTATTCTACTTCTTTCTAACAGCTGCCTCTCACACCAAATGAAAAAAAAATGGTTTTGCTGTTGTTGTTACAGCACTTGGACAGAAAATTGACAGCCTACATATTGTCCAGTATAGTATTTGGCTTAAAATATTTAATGTCGAAATGATCTGTTGTTGTAGAGGATGTGCCAATTTGATGTTTTGCAGGACATGCCCATGATAAATCCATGAGAAACAAACAAAAATAAAACTCCATTTCCATGTATTTCAAAGACAATGCCTACAATTTTGGTTATTCAGTCTCTGCTAATATCCAGCCAAGAGTCCAAAGAATCTATATATGGATATGACAAAGAATGAGCCGTGTATAATTCAAAATGTTTATTCTGAAGGGAAAAGTGAGGTTGTTATTTAATGTTACTACAAAGAGGTTTCACTTCATCTTACAGTAACAATTTAAGGAGCTGGGTTTTTCTTTTGCTTGGATTTATTACTACACACAGTGTGCTCTTTTTGTCAAGCAGCAATATGCTAAAATGCAGAAACAATCAAAACTATCACTTTCTTAAATGCAACTCCTACTAACTATGTATTCAAACAGACACATTATTGAAGAAGATGGTTGCAAATTATGCTACCATTGACACTGTAAGATAAAACACTGCAAAATAATACACCCAAATTTTGTTTGATAAATGTTCATCAGAAGTACCTGGCTAGCTAACTATAAACTAGTAACAGTACATGATCTTATATTATTAATTATCTGGCCGATTACATGTGATGTCATGTATCTTATTAAAATGAAAGTTTGAACCTCTTTGCTTTAACACTGAATCAAACCCAAATTTTAGATGAGGAGAGTCATGGCAGAGGGACTCATTTGTATGTTGTTCTAAGAATTGCAACAAAAAAAACGACAATTTAAATTGTTTATGTGTAGTCATCCAAATTATAGGTTGAAGGTTTATTTCACTTCACACATTGTTTGCATCACCAAACTATGCAATTACTGTTTCTGAAGACGAGAAGGATCCGTCACCCCAATTCAATACCACTGTCTATTGCCCCTGCAGGGTAGCAGATGGAAAAATAATTTGTTTAATATCAGTGGAGGATCAAAAAACCTAAGGCAATACTGATATTGGTATTTTAAAGATCCATCACCTCAGTATTTGCTGAGTCATTTGTATCTGCTTATAGAATCATAATGGATTTTAGTCATTTATACTGCCCTGTGAGGCCTTATTCATATCCATTGCTATCACTGATTCATCTCCAGTTTGACTTCGGCATAACTTTTTCTGCGTCAGAACTCCCTCAGGAAAACACAACCAGCAATCTTCTGTAATTTACCCATTATCACCGAATCACAGTTGAAGCTCAGGTTCACCTCATAAAAGGTACCTGCAGAGAACATTTGGGGGAAAAATGTTTCACTTGAATGGTGTGAGACTTGATAAAGATGAGTGAGTGACTCAGCATTGTCCTGAGGGCTGATAACCTGGAAGATACGGAACAGTGTGCTCACTTATTGGCAAACCCTGATCCTTGCAAAAATCAGATCTTTATTATTTACAGTATTTTTTAAATTGCACACAGGGGTATACAGTTCATTAAGATGTTCAGAAGGACATGGTGAAAGCAAGCTTGCTTTATTTACCATTGACAAGTCAACCTTCCTGTTTGCACTTTAAATTGTTCAATTACTTGGATCTGCACACAAAAGCACACATTCAATAATGTACTAGAATGTGGGTAACTGCAATGTCTGTGTTGCAAAGGCAATTTTCATATTTAAATAGCCAAAGCACGCTGAGACAACACTGAGGAAAAAAAATATCATATTGGAAATGTGCAAAAGGGTAATGCCTATGTGAGGTTTCCCACCCAGCCTGTGCAATCAATGAGTAATTGAAACAAACGGTTGTGAATTTGAGGGGAAATTGGATGTAGCTGTAGCATGCTGGAGGTGTGAGAGAGGGTTTGAAGACCACAACCTGAACTCATATTAAAGGAAGGAAAAACTGAGTCCAAGTCCAAGCAGAGGCATTTCCCAACCCCCCAAAAGATACAATGTTCATACTCTGGGGCCAATCATTGGGCTCTCTGCAATAAAATCATATTTCCTTCTTTAGACTGGAGAGCACAGCAAGCACTTATGAAGAATTTCAATATGGTTGCATTCATTTCTCACAAGGGTATTTGTGTGACATTTTAGCAGCAATGAGGAAAAAATGAGCTTTGCATTCGAACTGAGATTGATGTTAATTTTGTTTATGCCCTAAAAAGAAAGGAGATGAATAAGAAAATCCTTTCCCTGTTATAAAAAATATCAATGTGCGCTAAGGATGCAATCGAGTGTGACAATGCCTTGCAGCTATGATGTTACTGCCAAGCTGAGGGGAACATCACACATTGAATTTTCTTTTATAAAAGCGCTAGACACACTTTTAAGATTAACCCCTCAGCAGTATTACAAAATTAAGCAGGTAGTATTGAGAAATTAATTGTGTCAGTAATATAAAACAAACATTTTAATGATCAGCTACAATATTATGAGAATTTTGAAGTAAATTAAATTAAATTATATTAAATTAAAGAAAATGAGCTGGGTCATATGTACACATAAAGGGACTAGACAAAATAATGGAAACACCAAACAATATATGAATATAAAGTGTTAAAGAGCTTGGCTGCCATGTGCCCTCAGAACACCTTCAGTCCTTGGCGTGCTGTTATACAAGTTGCAAACTGTTTGCAGTTGGATATCAGACCATTCTTCAATATGGAAAGGAAAGACTCCGGTTCCTTGAGAGATGAAGGTGATGGAAATCTACTCCACATTCTACATTCCAGAACTTCCCATAAAGGTTCAATGATGTTTAGATCTGGTGATTGGGAAGACCATGGAAGGTGCTTGACTTAATCCTGGTTTTCATGAAACCATCTGTCAGTGTGTATCGGAGCATTATCATCTTGAAATATGGGAACATCAGGAGGAAACAATGTCTGCGCCAAAGGGTGTATCTGGTTGCCTAAAATGGCTTTGTATTCCTTGTATTCCATAATTCTACCATGCAGGGTAATAATCAGACACTCTGACTCCCGTCAGATGGCTGCCTGCATTATAACAGATCCACCGCTATTTTTAACAGTTGTAAATAGGCAATGTGGGTTGAGGGCTTCCTTTGGCTTTCTCCAAACTTAAACCTGTCCAAATTTAGTAAAAAGAGGGAAATAACTCATCAGACCACATAATTTTCTTTCATTGCTTACAAATCCAGGTTTTACACTCATTATGCCAGGTTATGCATTGTTGTGCACTGTCCTTGGTTTCAAGCTGTTACTGAATGGCAGCCCTAACATAAATATCAGCTTTGTGAAGTCATGACATGCAGTTTTGTTGAGACTGGGTTATAAAGGTGTGAATTGAGTTCTGTGGTAATTTTGAGGGCACTGTTTTTCTGCTTATTATCAACTATTCTATGTGTCCATCCATCCCTGTCAGTGAGCTTCAGCTTAGGACCACTGTTCCTCTTTCTTGGAACAGTTTTTTTTCTTTTCTTGGCATATATCATGATATCTCCCACTGTCACACTGACACATTAAATTGATCTGGACATGTCAGGGTGGATATGTGCATCTGTGTTTGTACACTGTATAAGTTTAAAGTGAAAACTGGTTTCCTTATTTTGCAGGTATCTGGCAATTCGCTATCCTCTGAGGTCTAGAGAACTGAGAACACCTTGTAATGCGGTTGCTGCCATGGCAGTCATCTGGGGTCTGTCTCTGGTCTTCGCAGGGCCATACTTAAGCTACTACGACCTGATTGACTTTGCTAACGGCAATGTGTGCGTTCCCGGGTGGGAAGAATATAACCGCAAAGTGCTGGACACCTGTACTTTTGTGTTTGGCTATGTGATCCCTGTGCTCATCGTCAGCCTCTCCTACACCCGGACCATAAAATACCTCTGGACAGCTGTGGACCCCCTGGACGGGATGTCCGAGTCCAAGAGGGCCAAGCGCAAGGTCACCAAAATGATCATCATCGTCACTGTGCTCTTCTGCATCTGCTGGCTGCCCTACCACGTGGTGATCCTGTGCTACCTGTACGGAGACTTCCCCTTCAACCAGACCACCTATGCCTTCAGGCTGCTCTCCCACTGCATGGCCTACGCCAACTCCTGCCTCAACCCCATCGTCTACGCCCTGGTGTCCAAGCACTTCCGCAAGGGCTTCAAGAAGGTGTTCAGCTGCATTCTGAGCAAAAAGGCAAGGAACAAGGTGCACGTCGTGCACGTGGCCAACACTGTTCCCGGATTTGAAGCTGGGTCAACAGAGGTGTCCCAGATGAATGAAGAAAATGCTCGGCAGAATGATTGTGAAATGGGTAACCGTTCTCCTGTCGTTGCACAAGAGGCCAAGATGACAGCCACCTTGCCCTACCAGCGGGAGTCTTGAATGAACACAAAAGGAGCGTTCAGGATCCTGCAGAAAAAAAATACTTATAGGTTACTACTGGACTGAAGTCATTCATACTACTTTGATAGGAAAGAAGAAATAGACAACAGTTGCAACAACAGTAGCCTTACTGAACATTCTGTACTGTTTTCCTTCTTTTGTGCTTTGTGAGTGTGAGTCACTTTAGTCAAGACAATTTACTTGCTTAATTTAATAAATCAGATGTGATTTTGATGGTGGTCTTATTTGTTTTAAACCTTCGCTTTATAATTATGAACATTAACACAGGTTTGATAATCCAATTGCAATTGTAAGAATGAAATGCGTTGATTGGTATGTTATGTAAATACAAAGGCATTTTGAAATTGCTCAGCATTTCCATGCTGCTATTGTTGGCAGAATCACTTCAATGGGAAAAGCTTGTACAGTATAAGTATATAACCTAAATGATTGTTAGTCATTGTTTTGATGGATATGGTATATATGAGTGTGTAATATTTTCATCAATAAAGTAATTTCTCATCAGTATACATGTGATTATAGTCATGGCAGAGAAGTTGAATGATTTTCTTACCTTCATAATATGATAGGAGGGTTAACAGCTATATCTTCAATGTCATTCTAATTTGAATCTGTGTAGTCTGATCATGTTTTGTGGAGAGGGTTATTGGTTTCTATATTTATTCATTGTCATAGTCTAAACCACAGAAGGCACTTCAAGATGCTCAGGCTTTCAAAAGCTGTGTTTGACCATCCATTCATTCATCATCTAAAAGCAGTGTATCCTAAATAAGCAATATCCTCTTCTGTGGTGGCAGCCAGTAGACACACAAGAGACCTATTAGAACTAAACAGTGAATGCTCTGCCTGAGTCTGAGCTGATCAAAAAAGTTTACACCCAGTCCACACTGACAAACCCTAGAGACCCAGACCCAGGGAAGTAGAACTGAGGTAGTGAAGAGAACACCTGTATAACGCCGAGAATGCGGTAGTTAAGCTAAAGAGAATCTGCAGAAAAGACGTGGACACAGCAAATGTTTAATTTATGCTCCACAACAAACGGAGCAGAGTGATGAATGTTGAATCAGAATGACTCTCTGATGCAGATCTGTGGTAACACCCCACAAACAGTCCCCAGGCTAATGCAATCCTGCTTTGTTATTCAGGGGAATGGAAGTAATTAGAAATCAGTATGAGGTTTGATAGATGTCTTCTCTCAACAGTTCATAGGGCCTTTATGCTTGTGTAAACATAAGAAGAGTAGCTTTCTCCAACATTCAATTATACTTGTTAACTAAATCAAAAATCGCTTCAACAAAAATGTGTGTACATAGGTCTGAGGTATGTGTGATCCCTTCAGATATACAGCAACCCTCACCTCACCTGTTTTATCATCAATCCACATACGTACCAATAATTATACTCTTGCCTCTGCCAAGTTATCAAACCGTTTACATTTTTGCCTCTTCGTATTTTTTTATTTGTAAATGGAGGCACTTCACTGCTACAACTGACACATGTCAGCATACAAAAATATTGCCAAAGGTTGCATCAATGTTGAAGTAAGAGGCTATTTTTCATGATCATTTTCTTTCACGTGATCACAAAATTTTTTGATGTGGAAATCAATCTTAAACTTGATAGGCATAGCCTGTTTCATAGTTAAACTATAAGTGCACTTCCCTTAATTCATTTAGAGGTCACAAGGTATACCTGGCTGTAATTTAAAAGATGCCTACAATAACAATAACTACCAAACAAAAATCTATAGTAAAACATATATAATACACAGATGAATTTAATTTAATGAATTTAATTATGACTGAAAAAATGAACTGCAAAATGAATGGTCACATTATTGTTATATCCACTCAGCACAAGTTCAATGAGATACAAGAAAAAAATGTTTTATGGAACTGTAATTTTTTTCCCAGTTGCGACATCCCAAAATACTGCTCTGGAGTTTTGGATTTGCTTATTGTGTTCTCTGAAATTATTTAGAAGTCATATAAAATGTGCCTCTGGAATGTTCAGATTTTTTTCTTTTTTCATTCATGTCAGGTTTTAATGTTGAAATTTACAGTTCAGTAACCGGTAGTCTTTTTCCCAAAGCAATATGGTGGTATATAAAAAATGGGAATTCCTATTTGTAAACTCAGTACTCACTCTAAACAATTTTATTATATTTTTAATAAAAATAAGTCACACTTATTTAATAAACATTTAGAATTTGTATAGATTGTTTTAAACATGTAGGCCTTAAAATAAAGTGTGCTCCAGGAGAAAAAAAATACATATTATAAATATATAGAAAACAGTTAACTCAATGCTATGAAAAACCTTGGGTTTGGTATCATATTAAAGCAGAATATTGAAGTAGATGTGCAGAATATGTTGAGAAAAATGAATTAGTGTATGAATATTATGATTAGGAAAACCTAAAATGACAGGCTTCCATGTCGGTGGACAACCTTAATAGACTCGTTGAAATTATTGTGTTAATCTAGACTGGGTCTAGATATAATGAAGGCAGACCATTCCAGTCTGTAAGTACACCAGTGCAGAAAATGAGCACATGGGAAAACTCTACATTATCAAAAACAGCATAAATGTTATAGGAATTACTGCAGAGGACAGATACACTGCAAGAGCAATGAAACTGACAGAGAAGCACTTTTATTGAGTGAGAAGAAAGAAGTCTAGGTTGCAACAATTCAATTAATGAATCCTGAACAGAAATGTCAGGCTGGAGAAGGACGCTTTCAGAGTTTTTGAACCGAAAACAATGTGAGAGGGCAGTATTGTTGCAGGTTTGAGGGATCAAATCAGGATTTTTATTTTTTAAGAGGTGTAAAACAAGCCAGTTCAAAAGGAGAATGAGAACCACATTAAGAAAGGGATGTTTTAATGAAAGAGGCACAAAGCAGTCTGGGGAATATAAGTAAGAATAGGGTCTTCTAGGCAAGTGATGGGTTTATGGTTCAGGAGTTTGAGCCTGTGGGTAAGATGAACCACCCCCTGTTGCCAGGCAACCTCCCTGTTCCCATTACAAGATTAACTATGTAGTGTGATCTATGTAAGAAACTAGACACACCAGTTTTTCTTGATGGTTTTGATATCAGTGTGCATGTGATAAGTGCATAAAAAATACATGCAATTTTACTATGACAAATGTCTACTGTAACTGAAGGGGATCAAACAGAGATTACACTGTTTTTTATGTAAGGTAGTGTCACTATTTTAGTTTCAATATAGGGTGATTGGGCATGGCAGCAGTTTAATGTAAATGTGTAAAGTAGTTTTTTTGATAGTGGCCATTGGCTAAAACATATAACTGGGCATGTCATATCATGCAACTTTACTCTATAACAATATTCCCTGCAGATGATATCCAACCACCATCAATGCCAGCATGACAACAAGAAGTAAGACAGCAATCCTTACAAACACCCCTGAGAGGCTGTGAGTTGAAAAATCTTTCAGAAAGTGACAACAAACCAGGGTGGAATGTGCCAGGAAAGGAGTGTGTGAAGTATAAAAAAGCAAAGTAAGTCTAAGCAAGCAAGTCAAGCCTATTCCCTCCTTTGAACCAAAGAAAAAATGAAAGGGATGTTGCTCTTGTGTCTGATGACTCCACAGATGAGAAAGGTAATGAATTAGGAATCCAGCAATGAAGACATTATGATTATGTATCAGTTAAACTCATCAAATTATTTCTTTATTCTTGGTCTGATGGAGAATATTAGTGCCAATTACGTCAAAATTTACAAGAAGAGTTAAGCTGCTGCTGGAAAGATCAACATCTGTTATGTTCCAGATACCAATGATGATTTCCCTTTGGCCAAAAAGTGATGTGGTAAAATTATTTTTTGAAGGTCTAATTCCAACCAGAACTTGAAACAACTAGGATATTAACAAGGATATTAACAAGGATATTAACAAGGGTATGCAGTCCCAGTCAATATGACCACTTATATATATATGATATATATATATATACCACTTTAGTAACCTGTTAAAGCTGCTTAAATGCATTTCCACAGCTCATAAAGTTAATAAGCTCTTGCTCATCTAAGCAGACCCAGGGTGAATTTGTAAAAAAAAAAAAAAAAAATTAATAAATAACTCTTGGAGCTCCCAAGTGGCTCAGTCGACAAGACACTTGTCTCAAGTGCTGACTGACCATCTGGCCCAGGTTCAATCCCAGTTGTGTCATCCCTTGACAATCACTGGGCACCCACAGCAGTAGAGCAAACTGATTTACGTACACTGTGGTAGGGGTGGATATAGGCAGTCTCCACATCCCAGCATCATCAGGTACCCTAAAACTCATCAGACACCTGTGAGCTAAATAAACCTTTTGATTTCCATTTTGGAAAAAAAACCAAAGTACATTAGAACTGTGATGCACAACTTGCCAGCTGGCAGATGTAATTTGAAAAAACATTTATAAAGAAGCTCAAGTTGCCCCTATCTCACACAGATATCTGAATCAGAGATATAAACAAAGGCATTACAGCAAGGAATGGTATGCACGGGTAAACTGAACATTCAGGAAAATCTTTGGAAAAATCTGATAATACTAATAATACCTAAGGTGAAAAGAAGGCAAAGCCATCAGAAGTGAATACAAACTACTGAGAAAGGGGCGAAGGTTTGAGGAGCAAAGAAATAAAATGTAAAATATAAAAATAAAAAATAAATAAAAATAGTATACATGGTTTGTTTATATCATATTGTAAATAGGACACCACAATGAAAATATGGGGATTTAAAAGAGGTCAGCATTGATGGAAAAAGTGAAAGGACAGAGTAGTAAGTGCATTAAAAAGATGCTGAATTGTGATGCATAGCATCTCCCAGAAATGGCTTTCATATTCATAGAAACGCTCTCGTGTTTTCACTCTGATCTCAGAGTTCCTTTTTTAAGCCAAAATTCATTACGTTCAGCCTGTTACATAAGAAACTTAACTTAATGAAATAAAGAATTTATTAAATATTACACCAATTGTTATTATGATATAGTTTTCATTAGAGACATTACAATATATAACACACTGTTAAGGATGTGTGTAATTTATTTATTTATTTTGGCATCTACAGTACAAGATTACATGTCATTAGCTAAAAAGACAATAACATTGACTCAATGTTTCTCTGTTATTAGCAAATCCCATCTCATCAATAATTCAAGTGTAGAATATAAATGAGAAGACCGAGGGATGGAGGGCCAGAGGTTACACCTTTTTTCAGCATCTGAGCTCTGAATAAAATCCATTTACACAAACAATTTGTTCTCAGCGTGCTTTAGCTTGTAATTAAAAGTAAAGCCTCATATAGTTTTTACATTTTAATTGGGCCTATCCACTGTAACATAGTAAAACACCAGCAGCACAATATGTAAATCCCTGATGAAACAACACATGCAGAAACAGATAATAAACATTAATTGAAGCATGCATGGTAATAAGGAATCCTAACTGCGTATCCTTAGATCATTTTATTTATAATTAGGAAACACATACTCACCCTGGCTGTCTATAATGCGATGCTGTATGAATGGAAAACAGTGCATCAGCAATGTGGTTATTTAATGTTCCCTGCTCATCCCACCAATGTATATTATATTACAGCAGGATTTACGGAAAAAGCAAATAAAATAAACATCAAATACTAGAGGTAGCAGGTGATAGGGGTGGGGACTGAGGTGAAACCGAGATGCACTCTAAAGAGTCTTCATTCTGTGTGGGAAGATGGCCAGCGATTTCGTTGTCCTAACTTCCGTGGGGAGTTTATACCACCACTGGGGGACCAGTACAGACAGAGATTGTGTCTGAGAGGAGTGATCCCATCAGAACAGGACAGTCAGCTGCCCCACAGTTGCAGAGGAATAGGTCATATTCCTGTCAAAGATTCTTATTTATTGTGCAACCAAAGTCACAAGAGTTTTGAGTTCTCATGAAAAAAGTCAGCCTCTTCTTTCACAAAGAGTATTAATCCTTACATTACTTACTACACTGAATTTTACATTTTAAGCAATGCAACCCATTTGATAACCCTGCATGACTAGTCTATCGATGAAATGTTGAACATTTACTTTCTTTAAACACGACATAATATGCTTTATGTCATCTGTATCTTATTCAATTTTATTACAACGCATTGCATTATAACACTGTCATTTGAAAACAGAGATCAGCATGACTATTCGGATCTGACAACAACATTTACATTTATTCACTTGGCAGACGCTTTTATCCAAAGCGACTTACATAGATTACCATTCTTTACAATGTTATCCATTTAAACAGCTGGATATTTTACTGAGGTAATTGTGGGTTAAGTACCTTGCCCAAGGGTACAGCAGCAGTGCCCCAGTGGGGAGCGAACCGGCAACCTTTCGGTTACAAGTCCTGCTCTTTAACCACTATGCTTGTACAACAGTCACCAAAGAGTGACTGACACAGATTAGTCAGACAGTGTCTCCAACTATTCTGGCGGCTAGGTGCAAAGCAGAGAAAGAATTGATTTGTATCTGTTACATACAGTAAAAGAAATTCAATTTGAAGAAATAGTCTTACTATACAGAGTAGCCCTTTAAACTATCCATCAGGCTCACATAGCCTCATTCTCTTTGCCCATGAATTTTTGACTGGATTTGAATTCTTTTAGTTACAACAACCAAAGGTATTCTGCATGTCTGCTTTTAAACAGCATGTGTTTTACCCTAATTTATTTCTCCTTCGTGTGGAGTGTAATTGTCAAGGCTGATTAGAAAGATCCTTTTATGTGCTCTCAAGGAGAAAGTCAGCTCTCCCCTTTGAGTCGTGTTTAAGTGAAAAGCATGTGCTCTGACACTGATTTTCCCAATGTTCAACCACTTGGATCCACTGAACAGAGAACATTACTTTGTTCAGTCGTAACAGTGGGCAAAGGCTAAGGGTCTTTCAATTGCACCTCCATTTTTCCATTGATCTCCAGATTTTTCCATCTACTCCCCTGATGAAAAAGAGTGCAGATCTTTTTACAATGACTGTGAAGTGTTCAGTTCTCTTTGGCTCAGTGCTGATCAAATTTCAACTTTGTCTGCTTCCTGGCTGAAACAAGTATTTCACCACATTGTAGTTTCTGCAAAACTCCTACAAATCTCTCAGACCACTCTTTCAATGGGGAATATAGTCTCTAAGGCATTATAAAGATGAAATACAAAAGCTGGATCTAATGTCAGATTTATGGAGAGAAACACCATTTTGAGCAATATAAGAAGCAATGGAGCCTGCTGCCTATATACAAATAACAGCCCAATCTTAATATTTTGTACAGGTCACATTTTACAAAACATTAGTATAATCCAAAAAAAAAACATCATGGTTAAAGAAATGAAGGATTGGATTACATTTGATTAAATTATGTTATTTATTGAAAATAAAACAAATTATTTTGATGGTATTTTAATGGTTTACCAGTGATATGAGAGAATTGCTCATGTTTTCTCTGAGTGTTAGCAGTCTTAATTGCATGTGTGTGTGTGTGTGTGTGTGTGTGTGTGTGTGTGTGTGTGTGTGTGTGTGTGTGTGTTTGTGTTTTCCTTAAGGAAAGTGGTCAGTTGTATTTCTCAGACTTTTTTAAAGGCACATTCATTAAATGTAATAATAAATCCATTAAATTAAGCTTCAATGCAAAGCTATACTTATTACCTGGGTCAATAAGTAATCTACAATGGAAAAATGTGGGTTATCAATTTGAAGTACACCAAGACAGCAATTCTTCATCAGAGGCTCCCAAGAGCCCAACTGACAGCTAAAACGGACAATCAAAGGAGCTGAAGGTTTGACATAAATGAAACTGCAAAAGCAATTCAAGCCTGATACAATCAGCTGCAGTGAAAGTTAAAGAATTCTCCACATCTTTCAAACAGATTGAATATTACAGCAACATTATCTTTCTTAGATTCTCAGTACTTTTTCCATAAAAGCCCATAACATATTCTCCATAAATGCATATGTGGTTGTTAATGATCATTTGTAATGGAGTATCAATGTAAACAACCTATCATTTCATTATTTATCATAATTTTCTGACCCTGTATATTTAAAAGTACAATTATATTAAAATTAAATGAACCACTCCAGATAGTATTCTCCTTTTCTTAGCATCTCTGTCTCTCTGCAATAAAATGATTACCACTGCTTTCTCCACCAGTCACAGAAACTTACAATATTGCTGTGCAGTCCTGTTCCATCAAACCTCCAGTCAGTTGCGGCCTCTCAAACCCCCTTTCATTTCCTCCCTTAACTCTTCACTCATTGCTGCAGTTGTTCACCCCCAGCCTTCAAACAGGCTTGTGGAATTACTTTTTTAAGTGAATCCAATGTAGACCCACAGTCTGCAATTCAACACAATAAAACTGCCCCCTTTCCCTTCCTCTCCAAACCTTTTGAGAAGACGTCATAAAAACTGTCTCACTTCCACCTATAGAGCAATCTGTCTCCTTGACTTCAACCATCCCAGCTTTTCAGTTGCACACTCCATGGATCATCTTGAATTTCAGTAGCTCTCCACTTAGCTTGAGCAAGCTTAGATATAAAACACAAATTACAATACAATTTTAGCATTGATTTATTTCTGATAATTGCTGCCTTGAGTTTGCGCCAGGTATGGTGTGATTCTTGAAATCATACCTCGGTCTACCAGTTACTGTTTTATGTTAGGTGATCACATGCTTTGAGAATAACTCTTGCAAGCATCTACAAATGAATGTCTAGTAAGGAACACTTTTGGCAAAATTGTGTTATGTCTAGTTTCACAAGTTTACTAGACAGCTTCAGTGAATTAACATATAATATGAATATAATATAACTGTACACTTACATAATGTTACATAATGTTCTGTACATATTGTTGTCAGTCATCCATACCAAATAGTAGGTGATCAGTACGATAATGTATTGCTGAGTAAATTGTATTTTGATTCTTTTGCTAATTGAACTTTGGTTTTCCAGTCTGCTCTCCTAAAGGCACTGCCCCATGTACGGTGTGAAACAAAACAGTAATGTGAGAACACTTGTATATTTGTAACACTGCATGTATATGTGTATATTACATGTAGTATTCTACATTTGACTGAATCTGCATCCTGCTCATGACAAAAATATCTGCATTGAAAGTATTGTCCCAGTCAGCGATGAAAAGCAAAAAGACACTCTAATGAGTTTGAACTGAAGACAGAGCATGAAGACATTAATTTGTCACTATTGATTTTTTTAACAGTCATTGTAACCATCACGACCAGATCAAAGGCTACCCAGTTGTGTTCTTCGTGGTGTTGACTTTGAAACACTAACTATTAACTATATTGGATCACAATGGTCACCAATGTTTTTATTTTTCCACTACAACACTGATGAAGTTGAGGATAACAAACATCCCTTAATGGGAATTACCTCATTGTCTTTTCAATGAGATTTCCCAAAACATTTCAGTCCTGATTTATTGCATATTGCACAAAAAAGGTATATGGTGTTTATAGGCCTTAGAGAAGTCATATGTTGGTGCATCTATAAGATACATCTAAGGTATTATCAAATTGATCTGACAGGAGCATTGAGATTCACTGATGGAAGCAGACAGCTCCTACGTAGGAGGTTACAGAGACCTGGAGTTACGTGCAAAGACAAACTGACAGTGGTTCATTTGGCAGCGTCTCAGTTCCACAGAATCACAATCTGGTGGAAAAAAAGCTGCAGTTAAATTAAATATAGACTCCATTACCTGAAATTTTCCAAATGACATCGGTACAAAGAACCATGAAGATGATGAGCATATTAAATGTACATACAGTTTTCTAGTAAACATGGCACAAGAAAATCACCACTATTATAGGTAAGCATATACTGATATATGGAAATCTGGGTGCTTTAGCCATATGCTATATATATACTGACTTGGTCCAAGACTTTACAAAATCTCACTAATAGATAATACATGTATTTGGACAGGGAATGTTAGATATTCTCAAAGACAGTGAAATGGCAACATTCAATATGAAATGGTTTGTGTGCATATTAGTTATCCTCGACTTCTCTCCTGTGCTCCTGTGCTTATAAAAATGCATCCTCTTGTTTATTTTTTCCTCTTCATTGAATTCCACAGAAAAACAACATGTGTATTTATGGATGTGTATATTCCATAATCCCACAGGCACCTGAAATGATAGTGTGTGGTTACATAAGTATGCAGTACATAGTCCCACAGGCACACGCTCCTGGAGGAGGAGGACCCTAAGGTACACATGCCAATTTTTTCCTCGAGGCATGTGGCTTTGATGTTATCCTCAAAGAAAATAACATACAGACACTAAACCAGTAGTAGATTGCATTCAAGACTCATGCTGCTCACCTTTACATCCACTTCACTCCACTGTATAGTACATTTCTATCCTATAGTGTGACTCAAACATAACTATGTTGCAGCAACCTCTGACAAAAGGAAGGGGGAATTTCAGATTTGGAAAAAAAAAATAGGAGGAAACAAGTCAACAGTTTGATGGCTAATTAGATGTGTTGATCAGGCAAGTGCTCAGGTGCATGAGGAAACACTTTGTGTTTTACAGCCATTCACAGATCAATACAGAGTTTTCTGTCTCTGCCCTTTGCACAGGCATTTGAGAGTTTACTCTCCAGTTTTCTTCTTTTTGACTGCATCTCTTTATGTTTAGAATCAACAGCTAATGCTCTATAAAAATGACTGTACATTTCAGAGGAATGATAGGCAAAGGTATTTTTTAGATGTTAAAAGTATTATTGTAGTTGTTTTTCTCTATTTTTGACACTGGTTAGCCATTACAGATAAACATGACAGCGGCAGATGTAATCATCTGTTTCCCCCAAGACACAGAGACAGTACACCAATACCAAAGCTGTAGAGCAGAAAGACTAACAGAATCTATGTAGGAAGGTTCCTCTTCCATGATTTGGCTTGACAGCTTGATTGCCTTGGGTGTTTCAGGCAGCTGCTTGACACCACATACATTTTTTCATCAATGTAACTACACCCACATGAAGGGGCTGTTTCCTCACACACCTTAACAAGCCACCTAGATTACTACATCTCATAAGAATCTCATAAAAATGTTAAGGTTGATAAGGAAGATTTAGCAGTCGGAGGATGAAGGATGAAAAAATAAAAGAAAATGGTGATTGAGCAAGCACACCTCTGACTCCTGCATCCTGTTGATCTAATGTGGAAAGGCAGAATGGCACACCATATAAGATCCAAATACAAATTAAATGAAATGTTGAATAATATTATAATAATAATAATAAATGTTGAAATGAATGTTCAATAATAATCCAACATGACTAAAGCCATCTCAGCTTTTGTTATACCTGATGCCTTGAATAAATGTACAGTTATGTCATTTGGAATTGAGGATGCACCTGCTACCTTTCAGTAGCTCCAAAATTACATTGTGGCTGGTCTAAAAAAACTTTGATGTATACATTTAAGATAGTGGGGTGTACAAGGACACCTGGAAGTGTATGTGCATTTCTTACATGATTACTCTGAGAAAATGAATTGTGCTCACTTTGCCAGTAATCTCCCAAAAAGTGACATAGAAAAAAACTATGTCACTTATTTACAATCTTTAGTGGAGCCCTGAATTGTGAGTCTGCGACTTTCAAAGGTCAAAGTCATTACTGACCAGAGATTCCCCAAGAACAGAAAGGAGCCCTCTTTCTTGGTATGGGTGTTATTTAAAAAAATGTGTTCCCAATTTTGCAATCC
The DNA here is from genome assembly GCF_013368585.1 of Megalops cyprinoides. Taxonomy (NCBI): domain Eukaryota; kingdom Metazoa; phylum Chordata; class Actinopteri; order Elopiformes; family Megalopidae; genus Megalops; species Megalops cyprinoides. Next base: position 31,688,045 of record NC_050583.1, read on the forward strand.
TCACTGACATTTTGACTAAACCTTTGAGGTAAATATGTCAAATACCAATGGGTGGATTTTAGCTTTTGCCAGCTAAAAGTTCTTTTGTGCCATTTGACTCTTTTGACTAAATCTGACTTTGCCAAACCTTTTAGGCTGATGATTGATGCATGTGATATGAGTGTAGGAGCTGTACTGTTTAAAGATTACTCTATTGGCATTTACAGACCTGAGGCATAGTTTCTGAAGACTCTTAAAAAAGCTAAATAATAATAACAAATAATAATAAAGCCTGCACAATTGAGAAGGAGGCTCTGGCCTTTGGGTTCTCTTTAATACTAGAGAATTGACTGTATAGACTGACATTAATCTGTAATGTTTGTGGAATATTTTTACATAACCAAATGAAATGATTTATATCAATTGCAACAAACAATGCAAAATATGTAAAACTATAATAAACATTGAGGACTCTGTACAAAGCTGCAAAATCCACAGGCATTTACATTTCACTTTCACCTGTGTCTCATTTGCATTGGCAGCTGCCTAATGCACCACAATTACTAAGATTAATCAGGCATGTCCCTTATTCATCTTTCATCTGATCAGCCGTATAATTACTAGAAGTGGCAACTAATTAAAGCAGGTGGGAAAAGCCCTAGCAGTCATGAGACAAAGTAAAATGTGACCCACTGCTGGTCCCCACAGTGACGATGCAAAAAAGGGTCCACCAAAGTGTATGCCATCATAGTGTTAAAAGTGTCTCTCTCTTTGTGAGAGAACTGAATCATTCAACTGGTCAGTAGAAATTTGGAATCTCTATTTGGCAGAGATGAATTTGAGACAAATATGGAATTATGTCAAGTACTGAAGATTCAGGATGGACTGAAAATATATCCATACTGATTTAAGACTTTTTATTAACTATTTATTAGCATTTTAAACAAAAATGTGACGTGCGATGAAGTAATACTGCATTAAGCAAGAACATGTATCAATGTATATTTGTAATATTTCTACACTGTAAGAATTGCAGGATAATGTTTCATTATGTTTGTTTTGATTCATAATTTCCAGAATTGTCTCAGTAAATATCCAGCTGTATAAATGGATAACATGTAAAAATTGTAACCTATGTACTATAAGTCACTCTGGATAAGAGCATCTGCTAAATGACAACAACGTAATGTCATGTAATAATGAAGATTTTCATCCACATGTTTACTCTTCAGACATCATGTCATATTCTGCCTTAAGAAGCATGACAACTTAAATCATTGACAGCAGTGCTGGCTTTGGAATTCTGTCAGAATGGCCTTGGTAGCATTAGCGCTGAGACACAGAAGAGAAACTACAAATAAGCCCACACTATGTAAAGAAAATACAGGCGAGTTTCATCACACGAGGGGACACTGATTTGAGAGGGCTATTGATTTCCCACAATTAGCAAATACTGTACTACACTTACAGTAATGTAACGTAATATAATAATGCAGTAAACATGTGACTGTGTGTGGATTACCATGGTTAATGGAGCCTCAAAGAAGGAAGCTCCCCTTTAACCAAGTTAACTTTTTAATGATAAAAGTTGTTACAATTTAAAAAAAATAATTACATTTACACAATTATTAAAAAAAATTTGAAATAGATGTGCTTGACACTTGAAGGTAAATCAATGTTTTCTGCCTGGAGGACACAGACTCAGTGTTTGTGTAGACAATCCTTTCATTCCTGTCCTAAAAATATTTGGCCCGCATCACCTGTACCATATTTGCTCTCTCAAGGACATCCAGGTTTGTGCTCATATCAATACTCAGGTTCCTTTATGAGATACTGACACAGATCACTGATCACCCTTCTTTTCGTATTGAAAGCCAAAGACTGCACTGTAGCTTGATTTTGTCTTAGAATTTACTGTAATAATGTCATGAGGGCTGAATTGTTTTTACTGATCTTTAATTTCACTCTGGGACACCATGTTCAGAGATATTAGTGCAAACTGTTCACTTTGATTTTGAGCCACTGAAGATCAAAAGAGGAAGCCCTTATTATGAACCATGTCTGTGAATGCAATCACATCCTGCGGCACAGCTGGCTGCATGTAGCACAGCTGGATGCATGTTTTACACCACAGGCACGAGACTGGGTATGTCTTCCACATTGGCACATTATATGTTGCAGGTCTTTAAAGTGAACATTTGTCTGTGCGGTCTATTTCTTCTGTTTTATTCTGTTGAGGGTAAGAGCAAATCCTCTCAATTCAGCCAAGCTCTCTGAGGATTGCCATGAGGGCAAGGGTACGATATGAATGGTTAAAATATACCACTTTTGCTGAATTTGGCTATATGTTTGCTACTTACATTTGTTCATTTAGCAGATGCTTTTATCAAAAGCGACTTACATAGGTTACAGTTCTTTGCAGTTCTCTCTCTACTTAATACTGAAGCTAACAGTCACTGTTGCATGCCATTTTGCACCCACATTTACTGTTGTTGATCCAATGATCTAGCCAGTAAGAGCATCAAAATCCTGCTCTTCAGCATATACAGATGGAACTTTTTACTCAGGTTTAGGGGTGCCTGTGTCCAACAGCAACAAGGGAAAGGACACATAAGGAGACAGACAGGATGAGATAAGCGCAGCTATTTGGCATAATTTACAAATTTATGGCAACACTGGAAATTAATCTGCAGTTGATACAATATATGATCACAGAATTTCACCATACTGGATAGAATATTGATAATGACAGACTTGTCCTAAATGCTCTTCCATACCATGCCAGCCTGACCGCACCCTTATGATCTTACTGGTGCATGCAGATTTGATTTTACCTGAAAGACTTTTTATCTGCAAAACGTGTTGCACATGTATGCATATGAAGTGTCTCTCTACACGTGAAACATATATGCCAGTGCTTCATGTGTATGTGTGCTGGGTATACACGCAGGAGTTTCAGGTGTGTGTTTGAGCGTTTCATATGAATGTGTGAAGCTTTCATGAGTTAATGCAAAGTTTAGATTGGATTATGCACCATACGTCGTCTCGTGGTAATCGCCTCCAGGCACATACCAAGGGCAGCGGCTACTGTGCATTCCCATTGGGGAAGTGAAAAGTGAGTTTACCTTAATTTAGTAGTTGTTTGCTTGCCTGACAACAACCAACCTCCTATACCTCTTTGAATAAAATACGGTACGGGACGGAAATTTGATACGGTAGGAATAGGATGTATATAAAAATCAAACGTGTAGCTGGTAAGGACTTCTTGTTCATGACGACAGGAAATAACGATTTGGTTCAGCGGAGCAGTGTATCGCTTAAGCGCGTGCGTCAGTTACGAGTGGTATACAATTGTTACGTCCCAGATGGGTATAATGGCGTCCAGGGGTATGTATGGGGGACCCAACACTAAAGGAAACAACCAGCCCCTGCTGGCTTGGACAGTGCAGGGACCAGAGAAAACACAGATGCGGGAGCAATGTATAAGGGAGCGCGATATATTTACAATATTTACAAGACAGTAACACAATAAAGAGGCGGCGGGGTGGAGATATGTAGGCTATTCTAATCGCAGTGTCCATGTGTTGACTGGCAGTAGTACTAGGCCTATTCACTTGTTTCGCACATTGAATTTATAAAGGGTGCATCACAAAAATTAAAAGATGAGTGCGTGGCATTGCGGTGGTAAGAAGCAGGGCTTGTAAACGAGAGTTGCAGTTTTGTTTCCCTGCTTGGGCAAGGTACGTAACCTAATATTGCCTTAGTAAATATCCGGCTGCATAAATGGGTAGCGTATGAAACTGTAGCCTATGTAAATCGCCCTGAATTAATGGTAAATGACATTAATGTAATGAGTCCTCGGCTGCATCCTAATCCGCAAGCGAGCGAGGGAAATGAGCCGTAAATGCGCAAAACACTATTGCACACAATTTAAATCTAACGTTCTTAACTGGCTCCAGCGGGCTGTACATTGCCTCGAAAACAGCCAGTCAATATCTCTCATGTGGAATTGGAATCTTTATTAAGCTGTCGACCAGTAATCGATATCCCGGTCACGGAAGATGCGAGGATGTAGGTATCGAGGAAAGGCGACAGTTAATCACTTTGACAGATAACGTCTTGTGAATGCCGCACCTTCTTCTAAGATCAGAATAAACTGTTGGGTTTTCAGGACTAAAACCCAGGAGGTAAGGAGAAGGTAATACTATATTGTTCGGTTTTTGAAATGGTGGGAGACAATATTGAAAAGGACACTACTGCAAAGCAATGAGAGGGGAAACATTGTTTTATTTAAAGAATAATGGTTTACCATTTTTTGTTTGTTTCATATTTTGTGGTTGTCAATATGCATAACCGGGCAATAGAAAATGTTTGCCAAAACTTTTTGATTGTTGTAATGTGGTTGCCCGGAGTAAGGTTAGACAGCCAGTGGCTTTCCTGTAACAGCTGTGCTGGATTTACACATTTTGTTGTGAAAGTCATTGCATATTACTACATGCAAACAGATGAGTATTTGAAGGTAATACAAAAAGTCTGATGAGAGTATATCAGTATTAGATGTAGCATAGTTTTTGTAATCGACACAGCATTGCAGCACCTCAACCAGAACAATACTACTTTCTGCTATACCACTTTAAGACCTGCAGTGGTATAGCAGAAAGTAGTATTGTTCTGGTTGAGGTGCTGCAGTTATAATATTACAGTAGTAGCAAATAATTGTTAAAGTGCATTGTTTTCAGTAATCACATATTATGCTTGAAGACAATGTTGTCATCAATTATTAACATACAGTATAGTAGTCTTCATTAAGAGCGCGTCAACTGTTTTGAAGTATTTCTTAAAATTAATTACTTTTCTCAATTTGGCAAGCCAGAGGATCATTTAAGCAAACAGCATGTCCTGTGACTTGTTCATTTCATTGAAAGGTAGCAGACCATCGCCTTAAAAATGGAATTATCTGGGTATGTTGTTTCCAATTTAAAAAGGCGTAGGACATAATAACACTAACAAGTAGTTAGCCAAATACTTTTCCATTTGTGTAGCTAGTCAAAACATTTAAAGATTGCTTAAGCAAATGAATTGACACTCAATCTCCTAACTCCTAACTTCTCTCAGGGACTAGCCTTTAGGAAGTTGAAGTGCTCAAGACTTAAATATGAAGTACACTTGTTTTCGCTGATCTCCTTGCACTGTTAATCCACACTTGTCACTGGACTCCAGGATTGCTAATAGTGGCAGTGCAGCAGTAGCCTTGGCAAGATAGTGTTGCTATCAATAGCACATCAGTTGGAATTGGTGGTTAAGACAGCAAATCCTGTCTGGGATGTTTTTTATGAGCCTAAAAATCAATAGTGAAACTTAGCTTTTAATTCTGGCCCTAATTTAAAAGTTTGTGAATTGTTGGTTTCTTTGAGTTGAGTGAACATGCAGAAAATTTTACTGCAGTTATGACTGGTTTACTGAACAATTTTAATTTATCAGAAGGTATCCCTGGAGTGTCTTCACAGCACCATCCCACTGAGTTGTATTGGCTTTCATAATGTTTCTACGGATAAATAAGCTGTTACTAGTAAAATCTGTTGCTTTAAAATGATACACCTATTGGAAAAATGTAATTGGCTATTTTAAGATGATAAGAAATTAGTGTCTCCACCTAACATTGAAACCAATGGTGTGTGCCATGTGGTTTTGGGGGGAAAAAAACCTGACATAAAGAGAGATGCAATATTAACTGAGCTGATGTTAACCATATTCATTTGTATTTTGTTGACAGTTTTTCCAATGAGGGGGGTATGGCTATGCTACAATTCAGGTCTGATATATAGTGAATACTGAAACACATTTTAATAAAGGATGCTAGATGCTAATCTTTTTTATATGAATGATAGTTATTCTGGAACCAGGTAGTCAACATGGATTCCACAAAAGGAGATTACATGTATACATTTTTGAAGTTGCCAAAGGTTTTGACAAAAATTCAAGCTTATGATAATACATATTATCTGGTTATCTGGAATTAAAGGGGTTATTTCCTGATAGATTCAAAATTGGGATCAGCAGAGGGCATAGAATAATTGAATTAAATAGAGCATCATAGGAAGTTTAGTCTCCCAAGGACCAGTGTTGGGATCTCTTCCTTTTTAATATGAATAACCCTGATAAGAATATTACTAGCAAAGTGATTTAATTCACTGATGACACCATGCTCTGTAAAGAAGCACCAGTTCAGTTCAGAAGTTACAAAACAATTCACAGTAAAAATTTAAGGCAAGAATATTTCAGTTTTGTATGGTTTTAAAAGGTTGAACTGAAATGGAAATCAGAAATAAAATATTTATTGCTGGAGAATTTTCAAGCAGTGGTGGGGATGGCTTATGTGAAATAAGTGATTACCATAGATGCATCTAAAAGGTATTCAATATTAGCTTATAAGAGAATGAATGATGTATAATGTCAGTGAATAGGTAAGTAGGAATGAATACATTTGGAATCTGAAAAAGAAACTAGGTTCTTGGATTTATGTTGTGTTCAATACATTTTAAATTATTTAAATTTGAATCTACATTGGATTTTAAAAGAGTATACTTAGAAAAATGGTGTTCATATGTTGTGAGTAATGTTACAATCATTTAATTTAAATGAGTTTATATTCATCCATCATACTTGAATGGATAGCAGAAAATGGTGTGAGTGTTTTGTCCTCACAAAGGTTTTGCTTTGAACAAGGAATAGAAGTCGATTTTTTGTGCTTTGTTCTGTGGTTTAGCATTTTCAGCTTCAGTGGTATCACTTTGGTTCTCAGAGCACTTGAATATTCCATTTAATTTTCACTGTTTTTTAAAAGAGGATATATTTGGTATGGTCATAGCCTTCTCTGCCAAAAAAGAAATGAAAACAGTTACCCATTTCAAAACTTTTAGGTTTTTTGTCACACTATTACAGCTCAGCATTCCAGTAATGAGATATCAAATAATGATGTATCAAATTAATAAGAAAAACTGGCTTTATTTGAAGATTTTACCCAGGGGGCTGCACATCTGGCTCCTGACATGAGGGGCCAATGGGAAGAAAATCCAACAGTCATTGCATTGGAGTCCAGGTTTCAGATTTCAGGATCAAACTACCATCCTTGGAGTTTAACTAACAATATCACCAAAACGGACAATTTACATAGTTCCACAATTCATGTGGCTTAATATGTACTAGAGATCCAGTCAAGAAAAAGTCAAGCCACTGCACTCAATTTCACTTTGTTTTGCTGCATTCATATTTGGGTCCCCCCACGATAACCAATAATTAGATGCAGTGGTTATACACCAGTCCCCTACCAAAAATCCATCATAGACAAAGATGACTCCCAGGGTACTCCTAACCCTGTGAAGTACAAGCAAATGAGGAAATGTGTTGTTCAAGGGAATGGTAGCAAATGGATATTTCCATGGTAACAGAGATACATTCCTATTCTTTGAAGAGACGTGCTGTTAGTTTATCATATAATGCATTTAAATAGGCTCTGTGGAGCCTAACATTTTCAGAATTAGATATTATTTCTGTATGGATATTCATTTCTTTATAGAAATGATTTTGGTGACAAAGAACCCTCAGGGGGTATATATGGTCTGGTCTTTACATGAGGTTTGCAAGGAGCATTAAATTACATTACATTGTTGTCACATAGCAGATGCTGTTATCCAGAACATCTTACAAACATTATCATTTTTACATGTTATCCACTGATACAGCTAGATATTTTACTGAAGTAATACTGGGTTAAGTACCTTGCCCAAGGGTACAACAGCAGTGCCCCAGCACAGAATCAAACCAGTAATGAGTCCCGCTCCTTACCCACTATGCCACAGTGCCGCCCTGAAAGTGGGGAGCAGTGTCCTTTTAGTTGCTGCCGATGTAAAGACAGGGTGGACCTAATACAGTGACAGAACATGTGAAAGGTAAGACCACTAATCACATTCACAGTCATATTACAGATGCATCTCAATGGATGCCTTGTTGTCACGATGCAGCTCAGATCTGACGTTTAGCATCATTATAGTCAAAGAGTCATTTTGTGCAATTGTGTCTTTTGTGTTGTTGTGATAATAATAAACCAAAATTGGGTGATCATAATCCTTGAGAGTAGTAGAGCCCATTTGTATTTTTTTCATTCACACATGAAAAAACTTTTAGTAAGTAAAAAAAAAAATAACACTTTTCCTGCTTATGAACAAGTGCTACAGTATATAAAGGAGGCCGAAGTATTATATATATCATTAATAAATCTCTGGCTCTTCAACTGCAGGTTTACATCACTTTTAAGACTAAAGGTTACTTCAGATATGAATATTAATTAGGAAAAACAGGTCATTTTCATGGGCTCATGGAGAAGTATAATCTTAAATATGGACAAGTCTTGCAAATGTCTTCTGTATTTATGTGCATAGTTACAATATTATTATTAGACGTGTTATTGTGTAACTTACCACAGAGTTACACTTTTCCCTTGTGGAGCCTGCTTGCTTTCAGCATACACAAAAACAATGTACAGTAGCCATATTGAAGATGGTTAAATCTGGCCTGAAAGTGTGTAATATGTTCATGTAAAATCAGTACAAACATCAACATACTACCATTGGTGTGTATTCTTCACTCACTTTTTACACTCAGGGTCAAGTGATGAGACATTCAAGTAACAACATGTAACAACCAGCAGTGGGAACACAGTCAAAGCCTGTATTCTGTATTTTGCATTGAAAATGAGTTATAAAAACCACATTTTTTATCCAGTCCAGCTTTGTGAACAAATGAAAATATTGAAAATAAACATGTTCATTTTTACATATTTAAAGTTAGAATAAAGCACCCAATTTGTCAGCTCAGATTGCTGATTTTTTTTTTTTTTTAAACTTTGATGTATAAAGTCACCACCTGGGCAGAGGTGGCTAATTATGGTTTGCTCATCCCACATTTGACCTTACTTTCTTGTGACTAATATGAGAGAAGATGTTCTCCTCTGAGCAAGAATGGGTCATAATGCCTCTTTTCAGTGTCACTATAGCATTATTTGGAGATGGTCTGATAATGATAATGATTCATGCAGCATCTTCAATTATTAAAGCCAAGAATGACATTAAACTCCCTCCCTCAATTACCCACTCATGTCCAATTCTCAGAGAAAAAGGAAATTATATAATCACACACATTCTGGGAAAACTCATCAGCCCACCAAAAAAGAAAGAGTGGTATGACATACAAGGTGCAATGTGATACAAGCTTAGTAATAAAGAAAACTTTGTTAATAAATTCCAGTTGTATTCAAATATTTTGAACCTTTAAGATTTAGTCATTAGTCAATAAATTATTTTAGGATTATGGCTCACTTTTGTGGAGCCACAGAAAGAAAGAGCCAGTTTAAAACAGTTCAGAAAGTGTGCATTATTTATTACAGAGAATTCATAAGGACATGAAGTATCACGTGTACACGGGGGTGAAGGGATACCATAGAAATCACTGGGTATGCACTTATGAAAGGTGAGTCCTTGTTCCGCACCAGTGGGACACCATGAACATCATAATAAGAAGTCAAAGAAAATGATATGTTTCACGTTTCCTTTCAGGTGTGTGTTTCATAAGGAGAACATTTTAATCAACCGAAATGTGACACTGAGGATTTAGCATCCCATGCTGAGACAGTCTTCGTGCAACAAGGCAGCTACCAAGATGAAAATTCACACAAGTTAATCTAAAATCAATGACTGCTTCAAAACCACCGCATGCTGTCTAAATCCTGTTAAAGAATGCTTTTTTCCTGCCCCAACTGCTAGACAGTGGAATGAATTTTTAATGTCATAAGAAAACAAACAAGCTTCAAAAACAAGATTGCCAAAGTATTTCTTACAAATTATAGAGAGTCATATGAATTACCAGGTGCATGGTGGAAAAAGGCCAAGACGCTACAGGTCATAGGCCTTGTTGACATTCTGAAGTGAAAACACAAACACATTGCACAATATAGTAGACCTTTTTCTTCTATATCATTACCACTCATCTGTAAGATGAGTAAACACGTATGGTCTCCCAAACGCTGATGTGTCTTTTTGCAATCACAGATCCTTTCATTGTTCCATAATCTAAAAATCCTTGCAATAGGTGCCAGAGTAAATGTGCAGAAATATTGGAGATATTTTGATTACGAATGCATGTTTTATTTATATATATATATATATATATATATATATATATATATATATATATATATATATATATATATATATATATTATTGTAACTATAGGAACAAATGTGTACTAATAGAAAGACCACATAGTAACTAATGGGGAACAGAGGTGTACATTTTCACTAGTGTGTTTAGAGAAAAACACACAACTCGGTGCCCCATTAGTTCCTTTGTGCAGTTACAAGTTTTTTTCTTTACTTCTTGTTAAACTAATATATGGCCAATCTACTAATGAAGCAACTTCACAGTTCATATGCAAGTATATTGCAAACAGTGTATAAATGTGATGAAGGCCTCCAAGGGGTTTTCCATTTCTGACTTGTGCCGAAATAATCATTGTAGTTCTGGTCAGAAGTCCAGGAAACAAGACTAGGTTTATAAATAGTATATTGAAGGATGTCTTTGTGTTCCTCTTTCAGGGGTGGAGTTCAGAATAGTAGTTATCACATGGATTCAACTAACTGCAGTGATGCAGAAACACCAAATAGAGCACCATTGTTAGTCTCCAGCAACTGAAGTTTTAGGTCCTTTTCTTTGGGTTAAGCAGGGTGAATGTTGAACAGAGGAAGATGGCAACACAATTACACTAATGCCTTTATTCAGCTTTTCCCATCAACAGGTTTACAGTTAATTTTTTACTTGACTGCACAGGAATCAATTATATCACAAGGGCTATTGTGCTCAATGCACAAGCCAAGGAATGCTACAGTTGATCTTTTGCTACCCGTAAATGTGCAAGTACATAACGCAGGAAATGAGGCAGATGTGACATGAGCTGCATTGCAGCAAGTAGCACGTAACTAATTTAAATGCAATTGGTTCTGTAAATTAAACAGGCAGAAGAAAAATCTGAAAACACAGCTCTTCCATGCTCACCTGAACCTGAACCTGAAACAGTACCACCTAAAGCAATTTCTTCTATTGCAAACTTTGTTTTCCATAGTGTTACGGCCAGACTCCTACCAAAGGTGACTACAGGCAGTCACAGGGCAGTTGGCAGGACAAATACTCCGCACATAATAATATAACAATCCCGGCTACTCACTCTTCCGAGTTTGGTCCAGCCGGGCAGAAGACGCAGCGGCGAGTGCTTCGCAGTTGAACGGGTTGAACAGTATTTATACAGATTGGAGAACAGATAGTTGGAGAGATAGCAGTGCACTGGAGTTTTAGAAAGAGTGGTTTGAGAGAGGGAAGAAAGTAATGTGGAGTAAAGAAAAGTATGGAGATCTGGAGATCGGTGCGCAAAAGAATGAAATAAAAAGGTGGGGACCGGCCAGTCTGCAATAGACCGTCGGACCGGCTCCACCGTCCTATCCAAAACAACCAAAACAAAACTAGAAAATAAACTCGACAAAAATGCACCACCGTCTCACGAACTTTACACATAAAGCGGCTCTTAAACACAAAGTGAGACAACAACTAAATTCGCACAATATAGTACGCTGGTACTCACTCAAATTCCGTCCGACTGTGCTTGCCGCCATAGACATTTAAATTACCCAAGGTGCACAAGTTCGTGCCCCGTGACCCTGACGTCATGTGACCCCTAACCCTTACTTCCGTGCACCCTTTTCCTGACGTCATGTGGCATACCCGTAACAATAGAGAAAAAAAAACAATCAATGGTTTCTTGGACTTCTATGTCTACCAGCTAGCTTGTACCTTGTCTGGCCAACTACTGAACTTGGTCATGCTGCCCTTCTAATGTTGTTGACTCCTTATGTGGCTTTTTGTTTGTGTTGTACTCTGCCTCACCTATAAGTCGCTTTGGATGAAAGCATCTGCCAAATGAACATATGTAAATGTAAATGCAATACAGCTACATCTACTGGCTCTTTAAACAAAGGTAAATATGAAGTGATGATTTTTTTTTTCTTTGAGCCTGAGAGCTGGGCTCTTATGCATTTTGAATGGATTTTCTGAGAATGAATGAAATGTTTTTAATTATTGGATTTATGACTACTTTTGAATAGAGCTTTTAAACCCCAGGAAGCACTTAAAGGGAGTGAGCCAATGTGAATGACAACTTGAATGGCTGCTGGAATCAAGATTTGCAAGACTAATGGTGCATGAGTTAAGGAGTGTATGCAGAAGTAGTTAGAAGTTTTGCACTGACCTTGGATGTCAATGTCTATGAATAAATTATCTGTGCATTTTTACAAATGAATAGTGGAAGCCTTTTATTTCAGAAGGCATTACAAGTCTAATAGCAAGGGCAGGTGGATGGAGAGTGGATGGAGACTCAGAAGGTTGCAGGTTCAAAGTCTGTGTGAGGTACTGCTGTTGAAAAGCAGGGTATGTAACAAGAACTGCAAATGTCAAGCTCCGTGAATGAATCATGACTAGAGTAACATATAAGTCCTGCAGGATAAGAAAGAAGCAGTGTAGCATAGTGGTAAGGAGCACGGCTCTTAACCAAAAAGTTGCTGGTTCAATTCCCCACTGGGGCACTGCTACTGTAGGCTTGGGCAAGGTATGTAACCCACAATTGTCTCAGTAAATATCCAGCTGTATACATGAATAACATGTAAAAATTTTAACCTATGAAAGGTCTGGATAAGACTGTTTGCTAGATGCCAGTAATGTAATGTAACTAATAATATAAGAAGATGATAAACCAACTGCTCACCAATAAACACAGACCGTATTCTTGGATATGTACAAAAACTTTCTATAATTTTCCAGAAACTTATATTACTGCATTTGTGTTAGATGAAATATAGACCAAAATAGATCCCACTCCCTTTCTGCATGACAGCCCCCATAAGCTATGATTCCCAGATTTCAAATTTAGTGTGCATTGATGAAACAGTAATTGTTCCAGAACACTTCATTAGCTTTTCTGAAATACCTGGTGCATGGCACAAGTACAAATGAAAAAGTTTAATTTCAAGGTGATGCTCTTTGTGCAATCTCAGAATGAGTCTGTTGTTACAGCATTGATATGGAACAGAACCTCTGGCTTAGGGTAAGCCAATGGTATCAGTGTGTTCCTTGTGATCCATTACTGTATCCCTGTGTAGGAAGGCTTGTATACTGTCAAGAGACAAATAAATGCAGAGTCTACTGTTCAATGCTTCCCTGATTTATTACCCACAAAAGTATATTATTCTATGGAGTCTATAGAATTACTTTGAACACTTCTTCCGGTGATGACTTGCTTCAATCGAGAATTGCAGAGACAAATTTTCTTTATTCATTCATTCATTTGTATTTATTGTCAGTGAATCAGTCTCATTGGTTTTAGAGCATTAAAGTTTCATCAGTAGAGGTAATATATAAAAAGGCTGAGCCTGTCTAATGCATCTCTCATTACTTGGAGGTATTTTGATAAAATTAATTATCAAAAACAGTTACATAACCTTTATCTTTCATATTTAATGTTTATATTTTATTTTTATATAGCAATTGTTTTACATTTGCTTCATCTTCCTCAAAGCATGACATTTTTCAGTCTCAGTCTTTACACAATTCAAAGCTGCAGAGGAAGTACCAAGAAAAAGCAAAGGAATAAAGACCGTCTTAAAAAAATGTTCAAGGGTATTCATTTTCATTCTCATTATCTGAGAAAGAGCCATGCCATCTTAATGGAGATGACATTTTGAAAATGTTATTTACAGCCTGATATATTCAAAGTAAAATTATGCGCTAGCTGTTTTTCACAGGCTCACTGCATTTTGTACATTTAATTTATGTTTTCAGTAAAGGCAAACATATTGAGAAATGAGTAAGTTTTGAGAAAAATGTAAGAGTTTGACCTACCTTTCCTGTTACAACTCTTGAGAGAACCTTGGAAAAAACTCTCTCTTTTATATAATACGACGTAGAATAACTTTTTTGTATTCCATACCTCAGTGTGCTTCACAAATGTCTGCCTTAACAATAAGCATGTCTCGCTGCCTTGGCTGGTAGACTCACTGCTTTCCTCAGACAGCAAACTGGTTAGCTGTTCCTGAGAAAATTGCATTTCAGCTCTACTTGTGACATGGTTAGTTTAGCATTTGAAAACTTTAAACATATAAATACCTGCTAATGTTGACACTGCGATGTGTTCCAGTCAGTTTGGGTAATGTGTGCACATTTCAGCAGTAAATACACCCACTGGTCAGTCCACTCAGTCAGGTTGCTCTACATCCCCTGGCTCTGCAGTCTCTCACTGAAAGTGCCTCATGTCATTGCTGTGTCAGTGTCAGATAGTGTAGAATTAAATGGTCTCTGCATCAGCAAACTGAGAATGTGGATGTCAGACTTCAATGACCTTCCCACACAGAGAGGGCTTACAATTACAGATCCAGTACTTAAGCATGTAGATGTATGTCATGGAGCAAAACTGGTTCAGCCAGGGGACTCACTGGGTTGCTAGGCACCAGCAAGCAACATTACCATCAGGTGATTCCCTGTACTTCCAGGGTCCAGTATCTTATTCTGCTTAATTATGATGGTCTATCTAATTTTACACAGCAAGTACTTAAATTAATTATGTGCTAAGAATTTCATCCACCAGCCTGCATTTTCAAAATTTCAATTAAATATGTTATTCCATAATATATGCCATATTATCCTTCTATATCATTCTGGTCTCAGGAAGCTGGCTACCATGTCCTCCCCAAAGGGACCCTAAATTATTAAATTAGTTGCCTTGATCCAGAAGTCAAAGACCGTTTCAATATTTGACTCCAGACTAAAACGCATGCTCTTCATTTTTAAGGCTTTTTAAGGTTTAATGCACAACATGTACTGTATTTCCCATAGCTTTGCTGCTATGTTTCTTAAGCTCATGCTGAGGTTATTGTATTTACTAATTACTCTGTTTGTATACAAATTACTCTGTCACACACCAAATTGCACACCAACAATTACTAGTATACTATGTATTACACAAATTTCATTAAACTGTATGTTTATATTTATAGTCATTAGCTGTTGCAGAGTACTTATGTAATAATACTGTTACATATTCATTTGTGTTTTGGGCCACAATGACAATCTAAAGAGCCATGATAAAAAGGTCATTGTTATGCTCACCAGCCTCAAAGGCTTTCTCCACTTATCTGGACTTGATCCTATTCTATTTCCCTTTGTCTCAAAAAGTCTCACTCATCTCATTGGCATTAGACATATTGCACTGTAACTGATTTTTTTTTATTATTGTTTGTTACATTATGTACTCTGCATGTTATTTGCTATTTGTGTTGCATTTACAGACTAATATGTTCCATGTTGTTTTCTCATTTTTATTATTATCTCAGTTCATAGGATTTGTGATCTGTGACAGAGTTGCCTTAGACTGTTTCCTCTCATTTACTTTCTTACTCTTGTGTTACTGCTCTCTGTCATTCATCTGGATTGTTCTCCTCTGATATGTTTGATATTGTAATATGTCCTAACAACTCAAATAGCATTCCACGGTCCTTTGTATTAGTGCCTTTCTGCCATCTTGTGAGAAAATAAAAGTACTGCCATTACTTTGAGGGAGTAATTGACTCAGTGAGGGAGTGTGTAGGGAACAGTAGCATCTCTACGCCTGCTTAATCACAACGAAAAATATAGCAGCTGTGTGCTTAGATTTTACTTGTACTTTATGTAACATTCATTTGCAGTCATACCACATTAATTTCATTCATCAGTAAAATAATCAGCTTTTATGTTGTGGCGAACCTATGTGACAAGTTGATAGTAACAGTGATGATAATGGCCAGTGATGATAATGTGCTTTACTGGAGTTATCTTTCAACCATGGACCCATATTGTGACAAAGCTTTTTCAAAAATAGTGGCATCAGAGGTCTAACCTGTTCTAGGGGCCTTCAGCATTGACATGGGCGTCTTTACATGTTTTTCATTAATGAACAATGATCTGTAAAAGACTAGTAAGGGAATGCTTGTCAAAGGAATACATTTCCAGAACACCTTGAATAGATGGTAATCTTATTCTTTTTCTCCACCAGTGTCTGGCTATTCCTCATATCCAAATATAAGTATATAACAGCAGAAAAATATGGACATTGAGAATGACCTGAAAAACTTTTTGAGTGATGCTAGACAATGCATCCTTTAAGATTTTTGCTCATCCTCATATGGAATATTGTGTAACCTTTATTGTGTAACCTTTCTGTTATGTATCTATGTGTCATGGTATAAAATGTAAAAAAAAAAAAATCCTCTGTACTAACCCCGTCTCTGTGTTGCAGGTCAGTGCAAGTTCCCTATGATGCTTCTATTTTCATAAATCCTACTTATATATTTCTAAGAGAACTGAGGGGCTATATGAAGAAAAAAGACAAACATGTCAGCAGACTCTCTGTGGCAGTCTCCTACCATACAGAACCTGCTTATTGACTCATCTGCAGAATATCAGTTTTGTGTCCTATGTAATGACTGTCTTTAGAAACATATTTCAACAACAGAAACAGTTGCATAATGATAAGGTATCAAATTATCCAAGCTACAGAAGCATGTACAGTACATTAAAGGATGAGAGAAGATAAAAAAGAGAGGAGACAGACTTGACCAGGAGACAGCATTTGATCATTTGTGCTGACCCCAAATCAGTGACAGAGCCCGCTGGCTTTGATTAATGGCATGCAGGGCAAGGTTAAGGACTAAGAGCACATAACATTTTCCCTGAGATGCGACATCCTCTAATTAACGTGTCTTTCCTTTGAGTCCGGTCCCTCTGACTTGTTTTGAATATTGCCGCAGAACACACTAATGGGCTTCCCCTTTCAATTAAGCGTGTTCATTTTATAAACATAGCCGCGGTATCAGAATTTTATGTCCAGTAAGGGAGGCAATGTGCTCAATGTTCTCATTTGTTGATTTGCATACTAAAGGGGAACATTAGAAGCCAGCAGTGCATCTCTATGCCTGTCTGGTAAATAAGACTGGCTTCAGTCATTGCCCCAACAATAACCTGTCATACGTCAAAATACATTCAAAGTGAATGAAACTCAGTCATGCACACACTTAACAGTTGTTGTAGCTGCCCTAAAATCAACACAGGGATGATCAACCTCTGGAGATGAAGATAATCATGGTTTCTTTTTTAACAGAGCATTGTCTTGGTCTTTCTGCTTCAATTGGACAAGAACGGCCTTTATCACTTGTACAGACTATTTTGTTTAAATAATATTAAATATTAGAACCAACTAGAAGTACAACTCATTGATAATGTCCAGGAACTATTTACAGCACCCATTGCACCTTCATTCAACTATGCATTGCATGAGAATATGTTACATGTTCCCTATTTCCTCAAATCAGCAAATATGTCATACTGTCATCAATGAGATATATACAGCAATTATATATATATATATATATATATATATATATATATATATATATATATATATATATATATGACACACACATACACACATTGTAAATGTGTCATCCTGTTACCCTTCTCTGAATTGAGGGACAAATGACTTCAAACATATTCTAAGACATTTTGGGCTACAGCCCTACTTTCTGCTGCTGAGAAGCTCATGCTTGGTTGAAAAAGGGACATTTCAGCATGATGATCTAAACCATGCATTGATGTCAACATGGAAATGAGTCAGAGGCAAATCGATGCTCTTAACTGCTCACTGCTCTCTGCAGCTTGAAATCATGGAAGCAGTTGGAAAGAGACAGGCAAGTATTTGTAAGGAAGTTGAACAATTTTACCAGAACAAAAAAAATCTAAAAACCTTCCCCAGAAGTGCCTCATGAAATTACAGGAAGTGTCCTCTCCACATTATCACAATCAATGATCTAGGCACAAAATAACAATTATGGGATTTGAATAAATTTGACAGTGTTTTTTTACAGCCTCAAATATGATAGGGTTTTTTACAGTCCTGGCTTCAGACCACTCCCTGGATATCACAGGAACTGCCAAGCTCAGAGGTACCAAAAAGAAACTCCAGAGATGACAGTGTTTTATAGGAGAGATACAGGGAATCTTAACCATGTGGCTAACAGGTAAACAGCATGTTTATCAAAAGCATTACTGGCCAAGAACTGCTCATAGGTTTGTTACCCTTGGCTGTGCTAAGCCCTTTCTTGACCCATTACAAATAGCTTACAATGAGTTTGATCTCATTTCAGGAATGTTTGATAGTTGTTTTACAGGTCAGACAGAGTGGGAGAAAAAATTTTTAAAGACTTGACAGGCAACAATTAGTCTGTTTCACTTATTTATTGCACATACAGTGTGCTTTATTTGGTCCGTATGTATTTCAATGCATTTACAACAGTTCACTGTAAATCCTTTTTTATATTACAATACATTTCAACAAAAGAATATAGGGATATTGGTCTACAGGAATTTGTGACTAAGCAACAAACAAAAGTGCATATATTTGTAAAAGCATAGTGAAACAATTGCATTTTAATAAATAAATAAATAAAATTGTATTCAATGACTGTGATCACTTTAAAAAAAAAAAAAACAAAACACAAATATCAGCCAACTACCACCTTGATTCAATATTAAACATGGCTTGGTTTTTGTGTTTAGGTGGCAATTGAACTGCTTTGTCTATTCATGGAATGATGAACACACAATTTATTTACATATTAGGATTATACTCGTTAAATTAAAATGTGTTTTATACAGCTGGGGTCCCTTTTCTAATTCAGTTATTTCTCTTCATTGGAATTATTATTAGATCCACAAAATACAACAACAAACATAACATGAAATACTGAAACAATGCATTGGTCAGTACAAATCTGCAAGATACAGGCAGTGTGAGCATTCAAATCCTGGATTTCTTCAAATATTTTCCAACCCTTTCTTAGTCAAGACACCATGATGAAATGACAGAACCTTGAGTATGAGAACATATATCATCCTCCTTCTACTCAACCCAATATCAACCTTGCAGCACTTGTCCTGGTACGTACACATACACAAAACCAAAGCCTTACTGGCCTTCACAGAAACCTAAACAACCTACCTACCACAATGAACTGAGGATGCTTTTTTGAGTGCCCTGGGTGACTTAGTGTTACAGATAGTAAAATAAATGTTCCAGGATGTCCTTTATGTATCATTTAGCCTGAATAAATATGTAAATGAAGTCCATGTGACCACTTTGACCTGTGGAAATCCTCCTACCACAGCTTGTAACTAGAATGGTCCATAGTTCCAGTAGCTGGAGAATACAGATATCTGAAAGGAAATATCATATATTGCTAAATGCATCAACATCACATTCAAAACTCAAGTCTAGTATTTAATTGCTGAGATTTCTGTGCTTCTCTAAGTTTGTCTTAGATTGAGTGCAGATAAGGAGATCTAACTCTCTGTACATTTGACACATTTTCAAATAAATAGCAAACTTCATGAACCCACATGTACCCACACGACAGCAAATCATGTCAGGATAACACATCAGTGGAATAATCAGTTTTTCAGCCCCCGCTGAATGCTATCACAGGATGAGTCTCAGAACATTGCAGGCCTGAGGGCGATACCATGGGAGTATGTAGTGCGAGGGGCTCCACCCACCTTATCTTTCAGCTGCTGACAGAGCTGCAGGGAGATGGTGAAGAAGACCAGGGTGTCGTTGAGCCAGGGAACCACACACTCCACTTTGTGCACATGACTGACTTCAAACTTCGTGTTGTTGATTTCGCTAGTGGTGACAGAAGCACACAAGAGCACTCATGAGAGCAGAAGCATAACTCCACCTGTTTGGTACATGTGAGTGAGTAAACAAATGCACTCTCATCTTTGTCTCTGACTGATACTGACACTGGAAGCAGTCTTAACAGGAAGACAATATGCACATACATTCAACCCCCTTTATCAAAGCAATCACTTAACAGATTAACCCATTACAAATTAACTATACTTTATATTTACAGTAAAAATCTAAAGCTAAATAATAGATGCCTTTATAATTAATACTAAAGACTAACACAACACAAAAAATGTGATCACAAATACTTACAACATCGCACCAGGATTATGCAAAACTGAACTTCCAGCAGGCTTAAAGTTCTAGACAAAAAATATTTATGGAAGCAGAAAATGAAATTGATAATACCCTGATATTAAATCATGTTAACTTTAAGAAACACAATGTAAATGATATTTTGTTCACTATCAACTATATATGATGTACAATACATGCAAAAGGTTCCATGTTGTTAATTTAAAAAGGATCTTGACCTTTTCATTGTAATATTACCCAAAAGTGGAACAGATGAATTATATCTATACTGTATTATTCAAAGATCTGCAGGTTTTTAATACCCAGGAGACTAATCTGGAGGACTTTTTCACATGGATTTTTTCCTGTAGTCTTGAAAATGAGGCATATTGGTTCTAATTCATCTCTTTTGTTGCTTCAACTAATGAGGATGCTGTGAAATATAATAAATCTTTAATATCACAGTGCTAATGCTGCCAATTGAAACACCATTTTTCTGCACAAATTCTTCATAAAGTATTCATAACAGCTTTCATGCTATTCATCTTATTTAAGAGCATGTTGTACTCCTTATACAGCAGACTGCCAAGTGTGGTGTAGGAAGCTGAAGCACTCAGAGGAATTGTCTCAGCATTAAAAAAAATGGATCTTTCGCTTACAGTGCACAATTTTAGTCCTGTTGCTGTGAGAGTCAAGAAGGCTCCCAGAGCTTCAGCCGGTGAGTCAATTCAGAGAAACTAGAGGGACAGGTCGTGAAACATGCCGTGGGCAACAGTACCTATCTGTTGATATTCAGCTGTTTGTTTTTCTTGTGTGGTTTTAGGATTTTATACATATTAAAAACACCTGTAACATATTTGCAGTTTGTCTGAATTATTCTGGGTGTCAGAGACACATCCTGTAATGTTCAGTCACATATTACTTGCCACACCCTCTTCTATGAAGTTTTTGTGTGAAAGAGTGTGTTGTACTGCTCTATTTACAAATACTTGTGAACACTGTGCTAACCTACCCCGACATACTAACAGAACTAAGTCTTTCTAATTTTTTCATATCCACTGCTCATTTTGACAATTAAAGGACTAGACACTATAAATTGTTTTAATGTCAGAGACTTTCATTTTTTTTTCCAAACAAATACTAAGCAGCAGCCTATTTTGCTGGGAATAGCCAACAGAGTGCTACCTTGGTGGTGCTGGGTTGCAGGACATGCAGCTGGTAAACAATCAGACACAGCTTGCTGAGGTTAATGTAGAAGTTCACCATCAGGTCCCCTGGCATCGGGGGCGTGAACATTTTCTAAAATACAGACAGACAGAGAGCCTGTGAAATGGAGAGCCCTGTGCTGGCAAGCCATGCTTCTTGGGTCTTCTAGTCCCGGGCTTACCATGAGACCACTGGAGGCCAGCTCAGGCAGCGTCATCGTTGCCGGGGTGGTGAGCCGATTGCGAGCTCGTGTCAACTGCATCATCACTGCATCCATCAGCTACCAACAGAAAGGAGCAGAGGTAATGTCAGTGTGTAAGAAAGAAACAGTACACCAAAATACCCTTCGTTATTTGTTGTATTCAAACAGTCAATGTTTTATGTTTTTCCCTCATGTGAATTTGGAAGTAATTTCAATGTACACATTATTAACTATTAAACTAATTATGTACTCCTAGCACACATTTCAAACATAAATACACACCATCTTTGAATTTGAAGTGTGACACAACATCGCTCCATCCTTAAGGATCCTTAAGTATCCTTATTTCCTGGATTTTTAAGATGTCTTATTTTCTACATATCAAGTGTTCTTTTCCGGCTAATGCATTCAAATAACTAATTTCAGCCAATTAGTGACAGGTCATTAGGGCCATTTATTTCCACAATACACAATGGAGCCTGGTAATAGCATGTCAAGTGAGTGCACAGAGGCTTAGGGTGAAAAAGGGAAGAGTGCATTTAATGGGAAAATTATCTTGCCCAACTTGTTTAATCATTTAGCTTCCGTTTCACCTCAGAGATTTCCAAAGAATTTAATGATGTTTCATTCACACAAGTAATCACACAGCCTCAACTTATAAAGAACATTTTAGCTGGAGTGAAACAACACAAACTCAGTTTATTAGTTGCTTTATTTTGCACCATGTCATCTTGTGTTCAAGTAATAGGCAATTATGTCAGAAATACCAGTTATGAATAGCTCTATACAAACTGGTGATGGTTGCTCAGATACATGTTTGGATTAAAACTAGCCCATCTAGCCCATGTAGATTAGACAGGACTAATTTTGACCCTATGTCACTGTGTTTAAGAAAAACATAGAGCTTAAACATTAATGTACGGTACTAGACATTTCAAAAGCCTTAGACACACCTGAACAGAACAAGATATTGTTCAAAACTATCTACTTGTTGAGTGCAGCTAAAAACACAGACAAAAGGGCTGTTTTGTAATGACAGTCATGTGAGACAATGCTGTGACTAACCTTGTTAACTTCGGCCCCAGTTTTGAAGTGGTAACTCTCATCGCGGCTGTTCAGCAGCTGAAGGGCCTGGTTCACATGGTTCCTTGCATCTTGTATCTGAGGAAACAGCAGCTGAAATCAACTGGAGTTGTTAAAGTGAAGAATTACCAAGAAATGGCAAAAATGTCTGAGGGAAAAAACAAAACCACATGCATTTTGCAACAATTTTAAAAGGACATGGTGTGCTGAATAGTGAATACCAAGAAAGGACACCAAAACCACTTGCTGAAAGTGATGGCACATTCTGATATTTGCTGCATGAATCTCTTCATTCCCAAGAGAAGCAATTCCACACAACTGGCTTTTTCTTTCCCATTTACAGAGTAATTTTTTTGGTCAGGCAACTCTTTGAACCTTCCCAGACTTGCCAGGTGCAGTTGCCAGATTACTAGGGTTAAAGCGTTTTGCATACACAAACCCACAGAGGAAAGGAATTAATTCAAACACGGTAACAAGTAAAACAAAATCAGATGCTCAGACCAAACCTGCTGCATTTTCCATTGCTTGTCGTCTCGAAAAGCAAAATGCATTACTTGATTACTTTTGGCCATCTTTAAATTGATATCCTAGAAGACAAAAAAAGAGGCATTTACTCCAGGAAAAGATACTCCTGGAATTTAACTTGATATGAGAAACAAAATTATTGTCTTTCTCTTAAACCAGGATTACTTGAGTTCAGTATGTATACGAATTGAATAGTAGTAACTGCATACTTACAGCCTGGGTTAGAGCTTCCCCTTGTAATGTCAGCACTCCTTTCACTTGATCCATGCTGAAAATGAATGACATTATTAAAAATATATTTCACAGACACTAGGACACAATAGCTCACAGAGGGACTTAATCCATGGAGTAATGACACACAAATAAATAGGATTTGCAGTGGTGAGAGACTAGGCACCTTGATGATCCAAATTCAACACGGTGACAGATGTACAATAGCCAAACAATAAGATCTGATGGGACAAATGGACTGTTATTGTCACTATTCTTGCCTTTGTTGTGTTTTTTTCTTATGTTAATTATAAGGATGAAACCAAATACTCAGTATTTACAAATAAATTACCTGGAATGGTACTTTCACTCTCCAAATGCTTATTCACAATAAAAGAAGAAAAATCTGTCATCACTTTTTGACATGAACAGCCTAACGAGCTCTGCATGAAATACAGATGGCTCAGTAGTACAATGTTGAGAAAAAGTTCATGTATCCCCTTTGGAGTGTCCATATTTTCTCATCATTTAGACTTTTATTTCTACAAAATATTACGGTAACCTCCGTAAACAAATAACACAAGTAAATATCCTTGTATGAAGAATTATGTGAACCCTTGGATTCAGTAACTGACAGTGCTTCCTTTAGCAGCAATGACTGTAACTAAACTCTTGTAACTGTTATCAGTGTCTCATGTCAGCTTTGAGGACATTGGCCCATTCTTCCTTACATATCTACTTCAGCTTAGTGAGACCTGAGAGCTCATTTCAGGTCATGCCACACTTCATCCCTGAAATTTGACTCAAAGTTAAAGAATGTGAAATTACTGCTTCTTCAGACACTGTTGCAGATCTTCACAAATATTTAGGATCACTGTCAAAATCATGATTCTGTCATGATACATTCTGAAGGAACATTCTGTTTCTTCTGTTGGAAGGCAGTAGTTCTGGTTGTTTCTCATCGTGAAAAATTCTCCTTTTATGACACTTTTGACCAGAGAACACTTTTCCAGTAGTCTTGTGGATCATTCAGCAGAGAGGGATCCGTTCTTTTCACAGATTAGTGGCCTCTTCTTAGTTTTTCTAATAGTTGAAGCATGAACACTGACATCAGGTTTGGTGAGAGAGGCCTGCAGATCCCCGAATGTTACTCTGGGGTTCTTTGCAACTTCCTGATTGACTTTCCAGGTTTTTCTTTGAGAGATTTTGGGTGGACAACCCTTCCTGGGTCGAGGTACCGTGGTCTTATTTTTTTTTCCATTTGTAGACTGTCTGACAGCAGACAAATGGTCCCCACTGATTCTTAATTACTCATGTTTTTCAACTTCAACATCACCAATGTGCCTCAAAAAACATGCAATTATTGGTAAATATTGGTTATTTAAGAAAAGACTGATTGCAATTAAACAAGGCTATCCTTGCAATAAATTGTAATTCCCATAATCATGTTTGGAGTTCATAAACTTTTTCTTGCACTGCATTAATTTTCCTTCCTGAAAGCAAGCAATGTGAACAACTTTGCAGAGCCATTATTTACACAGAACTGAAATATCACACAGTTCTTGTGGAAAAAAGCATGCCTGATTACGTCTTATGACCCATACAATTCTCAAATTACTCAAAGTACACATCCCTAGTTAATTTTTCACAGTATCATAAATTACACATCAAAAGTAAAAATGAGCATAAAAATGTTCATGATGGCATTCATGGCATATATTCATAGAAAAAAATTAAATACACATCAATGAATATGCTATAACTCTGAATTCAAAAAAACTATCCATTTGTTCAGGCACGTTAAAATGTTACACAAGCTGAACTCAAAAGACATGCAGGCATTGATTTCATATGGGGCACTCTAGTGCTGGACTCTGATAGGAAAGTATTTGGTTAAGTAAACCTTGTATTGGCATTAAAACCCTTTGATGTGAACCACTGTTGCTGTTACTCTTACATATCTGAACTACCCTAATATTTGCTTGAGCATTGCATGTAACTAAAAGCTAGACAGACAGATTTACAATATAAGTTAACCTCTTCTAAAAATGTAAAGATTGTCATTTCAAGTAAGCAATACAAGCTCCAAAATACAGTATTTTAATTGAAAAGACAGACCACCCTCCTGGAAAATATATGGATAGTTCAATTTCCTTCAGCCTTTGAAAAAAAAATTGTTTGTGAGGTTTACATAAAGTAAATATTCAACATCATTATACTACTTCAGCAGTGCTTATCATTTCCAGATTAACACCTGGAAAGCACTAGAATACCTATAGTTGTGGACTTCTTAGTACTGATGATATTGTTACTGCTGATTCCTTTTTCTAATAAAGAGGCAGCGAGATATTTGACATTAGAAAACAATGTAATTAGTTTATGTTCTTATGTAGGTTTCCCTTAATTTTGTGTGTGTGATGTCATGGTCTTTTACTGGGTTTTTTTTTATCTTTTTGTACAAGTTTATTTGTCAGGATCTGTCTGCATCTGTATTTGTTCTCACCAAAGAATGCACCTCCTCCCATAGCATAAACCTGAAATGTCAAAGATGTTTAAAAACCCGCATGCTTGACCTTGCTCTGGCTATCTTCAGTGGCCTCCCATCTGTTGACTCTTTAGTAAGTTCAAACAATGCAATGCTGTGAAACGCTTAAACAAAATGGTAAGCAGTGATAAGAAACACACTTTGAGCGATGATCAGTTCACTAATTTCTCCCAGCACTGTAGTAGTAGAACTGTATCCATTTTGATCTGTGTGCTTTTGAGTATAGAATTGATAGTTTTCTTAACTATGACCCTCCAGGCAAAACAGGTTTGTGCTGTGTCACATTTTCAAAGTTCAGCTCTGGTAATCTTATGCTGCATTTGAGCAGCTGATTACACATAATGTAATATTGAGGAATCAAATGAAACAGAATTCAAGACACACTTCACCATTTACCTGAAAACAAAAACAGGTCACGCAGTCCACTTTTAATTACAGCAGATGTGGGTATTGATGTAGGAAAAGTAATATACACATATAGTTACTTATCCAATGATTACAAACTAATTTAACAAAACTGGAACTGAGCCACTGTTTATGAAGGCTTCACCAAGTAAAACGCTTCTTTTTCATTGACGTTGTAAGATGGTAATCTTACAAAAAATGTTTGCCCGAAGCACTACTTTTCTAACACATTCTACCACATCAAAATACCTTTTATTATATTTAGAAAAATATTTTGAGGACATATTTGTATCCATACATATGTTGCTCTTGTTTTTAAGTACACAAGAAATTGGACTGGGGTGAATTATTTTGATCCAACCAGTAATAAAGTAACTAAGCTGAAGTGTTAAGTGCTTGTAAAAAAAATTTGTTACTATTACTGGGACAGGGAAAATGGCCTTTCACAAAAATAATAAATAGTGGAATGTAATGTGCTGAAATAACAGCTGTTCATGAAAAGAATACAAATGGTGCATTAAAATAAAGATCGTTTAAACCTTAGACTTCCAATTGCTTTGGTTCTTTTTTGCAGCTTACTTTATTAATACTTTGTAAATAATCATTATTTTCTTTACACCAATACCTGAAATTTTTTACTAATTTTAGAGAGCATCTGTGTACAACATGAATGGAAGCATGGAACTGGTTATGTGGCATTGTGAATGTTACATTAGCCATTTCTTACGTTGAACTTCCAAGAATGAAATTTTCTTGTTTGAGTTGGCTTTCCAGGCCAGCTGCTGGCATGGCGAAGCGGCGTGATGCCTCCTGTGTGAAGAGAAAAAAAAATATTCACCATTTTCTTGCAAAAATGAAAATGCATACTTAAAGCTCTGTCACAGGCTGAGTTTCCATACAACACACTTTCTGCTTGACTTACTACCTGCAAGTGTAGTTACACATTCACGGGGAAAGACTTTACATTTCTTCCATTTTAGCTAAACTTGAAATGTTTCACCATCTAAACAATTTAAAAATCTAAAAATAATGTATGTAGAAATATACAGAAAAATAAAGAGACAACTGCACAAATCATTTATTTACTTGCATAGCAAACAAAGAACAGCTTGAAATTTCAAGTATTTACAAGTTACACATTAAAAGTTACCCATTTAAAAGTTTAATATGTAATAAAATACATAGTTTTACTTTCTCCCCATCTTAATTTTCATTTTCTTTAATTTAACTATTAGTTACATGCATACTGTATTGCAGTCCAATTTCATATTTCATAGTTAGGCAGAACTATTATTAACATACTTGGACATTAATCTAGTTTGTAAGTCTTTACCAAGCATCTACACAAGGAACAACCTCAGGGCATGCAAATCAATAGCAAAACAGCAGCTTTTAAGAAGTTTTAGTGGAATTCATTCAAGAATAGCATGCACTAAAGCATGGCAGGAAAAGGACCTGTTTCAACAGGAGTTTTCTATGGTAGATATACACATCAGGCTTCCTGCTACAGTCATTGCACCACAGTAATTTACAAAGACAGACTTTAATTTATGTTCGAACTTCCCTTTGAAATTAATGTAAATGGTGTTTTAAATCCATCTATATAGAACAAATACCAATGTTCAGCCAATGTTCTACCAATTACACTGATATTAGCGTAAAAAATTACATCAATGTTACACCAAAGTTCTACTCTTGCTACATAATGAAAACGTTCTTTATCGTAATGTAGAAACTGTGTGTTGCATTCAAAATGGTGACAATATAGTTTTTATGAAAACTGTATCTACTCTGGTTGTATTTACACACCATACATGAAATATGAATCTTGTCAAATTGTACCTTCAGTATATCCTGCAGCTGCTTGAGGACGGCATGGACCTCCTCTTTCAAAAGCCATTTGAACTCCTCCTCCTGAAATCACACGCAAGACACTATGTATACAGTTGTATATGTCCTGTTTAAACAATTTTAGTTTACCGTGCCATCAGGTTCTATCCATCAAAGTAAAACATGAATCTTTGCACAACTTTATACAGTATATATACAGTAGATCTAGAAATCCTACACAAACGTTCAAATTTTCTTGTTTTTGGTGTCTTAAAAGCTGAAAATCAAGATAAGTGAAGTCAAACTTAGTTTAATTTACACTAATACACAATATCTAAATGGAAATAAAATGCCTCAGTTTAATTAAAAAAAAAAGTTTTAAAAACTAAAACTTTGAATGTCTTGGTTGCAAAAGTCTGCACACCCTTATATTAATACTTGCTGGAAGCAGTTTTTGCTTTGATAACTTCAGTCTGTTCTGGATAAACCTCTACCAACTGATCACATCCAGATTTTGTAATTTTCTCCCATTCGTCTCTACAGTAGAATCTGAGTTCACTTAAATTGCAAGGGGATCACTCATGAACCACTCTCTTCAGGTCAGCCCACAGATTTTCATTGGGGCTGAGGTCAGGGCTCTGACTGGGCCATTCCTGAACACTGATCTTCCTTTTTTTTCAGCCATTCCACTGTGGATTTGGCTGTTTGCTTTCGGTCACTGTCATGCTGAAAGATGAAAATCTTCCCTACCTTCAGCTTTTTTGCAGAGGGAAGTAGGTTTTTCTCTAAAAAACAAAAAAAAACCTCTGGTATTTTGCACTACTTATTTTCCCCTCTATCCTCATCAGAGCTCCTGTCCCTGCTGAAGAAAAACAGCCCCATAGCATGATGCTGCCACCACCACGCTTGACAGTAGGTACTGTGTTCTTAGGCTTTTGGCTTTGCGCCAAACATATCGCTTGGAATTAAGGCCTGTAAGTTCTACCTTTGTCTCATCAGACCACAAGACCTTTTTCCACATGGCAACAGGAGATCCACTTTTTGCATGATTCAGATGAGACTAGATGTTCTTTGTGAGAAATGGCCTACGCCTTGCCACCCTACCCCACAGCTCAGAATTCTGGAGAACACATCAAATTTTTGCTATGTACATATGGTGGCCAGTCCTTGCCATGAAGTTTCCTCCTTGCTTGGTCATCCATCTTAGAGGGACAGCCTGATCTAAGCAAGGTCCTGGTGGTGCCACACTTAATCAGTTTCTTAATCATGATTTTTACTGTGTTTCATGATATATTTAAGGCCTTTGATATTGTTTTATAACCGTCTCCTAATCTTTATGTTTCAACAATTCATTCCCAGAGATGTTTTGGTAGCTCCTTGTTGCCCACAGTAGCTTCCTTACACTAGCATGCAGTAAGAAACAAGGACACCTGCTGAGAAAACCTACAGAGGCAGCTGATTTTATCCTGAACTAATCAGAATCACTTTAGTTGGTCACATGTGAAGTCAATTAGCTTTGGGCATTTGGAGGGTGATGGGTTAGACCTGAGCACAATTACAACTCCCTTTATAAAGGGTGTGTAAAATTATGCAACCTAAGTTTTCAGTTTTTCCATTTTAAAATTACATTCAGAAATGTGTTGCATTTTCTTTTTACTTTGATGTTGTAGGTTACCAAATCTAAATGAAAGTGGAAAAAAATCTTATTTCATAGGCTTTCACTTTATGCCTCAACACAGTAAAACAATATCGTCAAATATATATTTGATATATTTATACATTGTCTATATATACCTGGCATATATATTTTGACTTTCTGCCTGAAGACAAAAATGAAACCCTTAAATATTGCAAATTTCAACGATACAGTATAACAGTAGACTAACACATGGCAGGTGAAGCTGAAGGATTTCACTTCAACTATTAAGAACGTTTTCATCTGCATGATCTCAACACCTTGTCACAGCAAAATGCAGTAAACCGGTAATTTAAATAATATCAACTGAGCTTGAGCAAGTGCTTACAAAGAATGGACAGTAGCTAAATAACAGGAACATCTATCCAAAGCATGTGCTAATATTAGCTATTTTATGGAATTTCTGTTTTGATTTTATGTAGCCAACTAGCTACCTAGCGACATGGTCCCATATTTTTATGGTCCTCCAGGGTAACGCACTGCTAACGTTAAACAGCTAGCTAAATACCCTCTCTAGCTTATTAGCTCGTCTTCGCCAGCATTGATTTTAGTAGCCAGCTAGCCGGCACGGAGATGCGCAGTTATACGCTTAACGAATGACTTAATCATTTTACAGATAGCGACTGGAGCCATTTAATGAACATTCACTCCCTCGACGAACGAGCCAGCTAGCTATTCACCAAGACACTGAGGCAGCTATCAGGCTAGCTCTAATCACACTCTGCACGACACACAATCATAGCTGGCCAGCTGGTTGTGCATATCTCCTCTTAATCCACAATTCAGTGACAGGCGGCTAGCAAGCACTGTTACTCACTAGGGTTTGTTTAGATATAGTTAGACATTTTTCTGCTTACCAGGACAGCTCTTTCCGCTTGACTTGCCGCTGACATCTTAAAATTGTCGTATAATGTGGCTACCTATCTACGTAGACCTATGGATCTTAATTACTAACAAGCATTAACACACAGCCGTACCGCCTACTGCTTTAAGTGTGCTTGACTTATTTGTTATTGAATTACTATGCTCCACCTCCTTTGGGTGGACTCTGTTGCTACTTCCGTTCTGTATCCGTTCGCTCCAGGCAGAAACTGCCTGTCCGAGCTGATCCAGGTCCAGTTCTGCTGTTTATTTTATATTCAATATACAGAATTGTGGTTAGGGAATCTGGTCCTAGATTAGCAGTTACGGGCAACTTCTGCTTCGAGCCATTTGTTGTTAATCAGTGGCACTCTCCCTGTTTGGCTGCCACTGGGTCACTTGAAGACGTAATTCTCCGATTGCTTTTCTGTCTTCATCTTTCTGTTGGAAGGGTCGTTTATATTCAACAATAGATAGTCTTTCTATAAAAAAATAACTGTTTGCTGGCACAACTATAGCGTCGCTAAGATTCTGTTTTGTTAAACACGCTTACGTCGTAGTTGAAATCTGTCCATATGGTAGGCTATGTAGTTTCCCTCCAAACTGGTATACAGTAGCCTAAATATGAAACTGCTATTTCATGCTTATTCTTGAAAGATGTACATATTTAAGAAGTATTACATTTTGGGTCTGGGGCTGAAGTATTTTAAAGTCTATGAAACGTGCAAGCTAACAATGATGTAAAACATGACAGATAACAAGACAACATTGAATCAGCATTGATTCAGTATAGAAATCGGTTGGATCATTTAATTGATGTTGATTTGATATATGTTCAGAATTTATGTGCAATCCCTTTTAAGCACTGGCAGAACACATCAATGGTGCACATAAATGTTAAATCTT
This sequence comes from Megalops cyprinoides, assembly GCF_013368585.1. Taxonomy (NCBI): domain Eukaryota; kingdom Metazoa; phylum Chordata; class Actinopteri; order Elopiformes; family Megalopidae; genus Megalops; species Megalops cyprinoides. The sequence goes on from NC_050583.1 coordinate 31,719,653, forward strand.
AAATTAACAGTGCATTACATTACATTTATTTAGATGCCATTACCCAGAGTGACCTTCAGCACAGAACAGAAGAGAATCTATTCAAATTAACTGAATAACAGTGTCAGACCAGGCTATCAACATTCCCAGAGCAGTGAGTGTGAGCAGAACACCATTCAAGCACAACCGGCGCTACTAGTTAACTTGTGCTAACCTGAAACAAGACAGCCTACAAAACTAAGGGGAGTCGAGTACATAGTACACCACCATATATCAGTCACTAGATGACAATATCCATAAAACATTGTGATACTATCAATAAAATAAGCAGTAAGCAATGAGAGTAGCAGGTGTGACAGGATGAGGATTGAGGTGGGACCAACATGCAGTCTGAAGAGGTCTGTCAGTCTGAGTCAAAGATGACCAGTGATTCTGCTTTCCTGAGCCCCACAGGAAGTTCATTCCACTACTGCAGGAACAATACAGACTGTCATTGTGGCTGAGAGGAGCAAAGGGACAGTCAGTTGCCCCAAGGTTGAAGAGCAAAAGCATAGAAAGAAAGAGATAAAGCTAGAAATATGGAAATACATAAATAACATAGAAATGTAGGTATTAATGAACATAATTCTTTTTTTTTTTTAATAAGTCATCTTTCTCCTCTTCCCACCAGGAATGTTTCTGTATAATCCTGTATACAAAGGGGTTGAGTGTATACAAGGGGTTGACTACTTTTGAAACCATGACCAAGGGTGACAGAGAGTACAAATGTCAGAACATAAAATTCTGATCTCAAAAGTAAAATATTAAATTATAAATAGCCAAAAGGTAACAATAATGTCCAAAAATAATCACAAGCTTATGGACTTACAGGAAAGCAGGGATAAGGTTTTCAAGCTTTCTCATTTTTAAAATGGACAGTGGGAAGGAGAGCTCAATTTTTACTTGCGTTTTTTAAAAGTAGGAGACCAACAATGACGTAGCTGCATCTGTATTTATTTCCAGCCATCTGCCCCCTTAAATGAATAAATGGTAGGACAACATGACATGGATTGGTACATATGTAAAATCCATGATTTTTTTTACTTTTCTCATTTGTCATCTGCACGCATTTGTCATTTCATTACACACTTATTGGCACAGACTACTTAGCTGCAGCTCTGCTTATGTGATGGGCAGCGTTTACAGTCGTAGGAAACATTGTCATCAAGGATCAGAGGGTTTGATTTTGTGTAAAGCAGCTGAAAAACGAATGGAATGCAGGCCGTTCTGCAGATTTAATTGGGAGTCACGGCAGTTGACAGCAAGTCTTTCCCTGGTATAGCAAATCACCTCTCAAATCTCATACATTCAAAAGGACATTAACTGGTTACTTTCATACACAATTTTATCAAGGATCAAGACAGCTCTAATGATCAAAAAGCAGGAAAACACTGCAGTGGCAAACATAACCTATTGTATTATAACACCAAGTGACATTTTGTCTGATCACCTGATCATCATATCAACTGCATTGTGTTAAAGATCCCCTGCAATTCCAATGGGGACATTTACTTATGGTGGAGAGATTAATAAAATGAGCTTTTTCACAGTGATGCAGATCTGCCATAATATGTATTTTGAAAAATTATCTTGATGGCATAAAGGAAATGTTTATTAAAATGCATAAAGTCATATGCCTAACCCTGTAATCTCAAATTAATGTTTGTCTAAGAAAACATCTACACTGGACACATTTTCTTATCCACACATCACATGTATGAACCATTTACAAAAATACAAACATAGAAGGTAGATTTTTCAACAAAGCACCCAAAACAGTAATGGAAGTGAAAGCTGACAAGTTATATTCCACAACTGAATTTAATAATCTTTCATAAAAAGTACTGTCACCATGGTTTTGTCAAAGGTATCCATTCAGGACCTGTAATATATTCTCAACCTCCCACAAGTGTAAAGTTTGCATATCTCCATGGATGTTTAGCCATTAGTAAATTGTATGGTAGGTAGCAGTGTAATGAAAACAAACTGATGAGGTCCATGTTTCTGTTCCAAAGAGCAGCCACATTCAAAAATCCTTAACTCAAAAACCTTTTTTGAGCTCTTACCTTTTCATGTGTTGTTAACAGTAGTGGAAGTATTAAAATCTGACAGTCTGAAATGCAACTGATCTAGCTGCACATCATTACAGACAGCCAGTGGGCACTGGTGCATCAACATTTAGAGTAAACATTTAATTCAAATTCAATCAATGAACCACATACAACAATTATGAAATAAAAGCAGAGATTTAGTGGTGGAAATTACTCTAGCACTGAACAAACAATTGGTATGACCTTGTTGGAATGGATAACTTTTTATATAGCCTTAGTTTGCATATTGTGGCTATCCCCATTCTTTTTTTTTCAGAACAGTTAAAACTGGAACTACAGTAGACATTTAAGGCATTGGAATATGCTAAATATTTAAGACATGACAAGTCATTTTCCACACTTTCTGTATTAGAGAAATAAGAATCAGCAAAGAAATAAATACATATATTGTGGGTTACAATATTAAGGCATTACTATGGCATTTCCTTGGTGCTTGTTTAGGATGCTCACAATATTAGGTTTTGTAATTTACATTATTCCAGACATCATAGCAAAGTATATACTGCTAAATTAAATAACGGAAACCATGTGCAGTCATGCATGACACATTAAATCTAATTCCCCTTCAAATCACAGAACACCATGAACAAGGGGTACAAGTTTAACAAGATGAAAAGACCCCCCCCCCCCCCCCCCCCCCAAAAAAAAAAAAACAGTGAGGAGCTGAGTAAGCTCATGTTACTATCGTACAAAGTCAGTGCAATGCTCAGGTTTACAAATAATTGCTCCCATCTCATATGGGAAAATAACATCACTGCTGCCAAACAGGCAGAATCTGAGCAAATTTATAAAAAAGGAAATAAAAAATATATATGGTGCAGAATCTGATGTATACTTTCAGATTCAGTGAATATAGGCTCTGTAAACTGCTGACATGTCATTGTCAGACTGGTCCAGCGCTTTTGCTCTCTTGTAGACCTGTGGAGAGAAAACAAGTACAAGTTAAAACTGGTAAAGATAGCCCACATCCCTGAGGACAAACCAAATCACTACAATGAACACAGGAAAAACACACTGAAGCAAGCCAACAGGACTTACAAAGGCATGCCATAGCTGTTCAGTCAAATGTGTAGTGAAAGCTCACCACCAATCTTTAAATATATCTGTCACTATAAATCCATTGTACATTTTCTGCAGCCAGAAAGCATCACTCTTTGCCTGCCTGGGTCTGGGTGTCATTTTAAGATGCCTTAACTCACAGCTGCCAGGTATGCATTCTATAGTTTACAGTTAAGTAGACCACTAGCCCCAACTTGCTCTTCTTCAGCGCTGTTCAACCACTTTATTAGGCTGCCTGATGAGGATGGAGGGTGCCTGAATGATTGGTGGTTGAACCTCCTTCCACTAATTCCTGTGAACTGCATCATGTCATTCACCCTAAAAACACTGCTGCATTTCCAGATTACAAAAGACAACTTATAAAAGGCTGAGAGACACAGGGGAGTGACTACACAGACAGTTAAACAGAAACCAGGCCACATGAGGGTTTAAACTGCATTCAATATTACAAAGAAAATAACTGTTTCACTTCAGAACAAAGGTGGAAGAGTATCAGTAGTATTACTGCAGGTTTTAGACTGCAGGTTTTAAGAAACCACTACCCAGACCCTTTAAAATAAGCAGAAAGGGTTTTCAAGCAATCTGTTGCCATGAGAAACTTATTGCTTTTCAGACCCTAGGCACAGAGATCCAGGAAGTCTGAGGGAATCAGATGACAGGGTGGTCTGGACTGTCTTTTATGAATGCAGTATGGTAAAGGGTATCTTCTGATGTTTTCACCAGCCAACCATTTTCTCATTACTGTAATTTTCAAACATTTTACTCTTCTAAGAGCTCAGATATTACTTCCAGCTGCCAATTACAGTATGTGAACAATCAAATCTTAAATGTAAGGTGAAGTACTGACCAATTTTCAGGAAGACAAAGTTAATTCCTGGGATTCAAAACTCCTCACACCACATGAAACCTAAAGGGGGTTCATGTTATTAATAAGCTTTACCATTTTATATGAATAGTGGTAAAATATTCTGACGACACCTTACCTCATTGGCTGCAGCAGCCATGGGAGTTGGGTGGTTGACTGAATCACCCATTGAAATTGCTAACCGGAGATCCTTCTGAATGTGTTTCAAATAGTAATCAGGTCTGAAGTTTCCCTGCAAAATATCTGAAAGGAAACATTAAAAAATGTGAGTAATATGTAAAATGTAAAAGACAGAAAACTACAAACTATTGCTTCAATGGGCATTAATTCAAACATACTTTGGCATTTCTGGTCCAGGAAGGTGCTTGCCATTTGTCCCTGACACAGAATATCCAGGAATGTCTGCTGTGATTGCCCTGTGACTTGAGCCAATGTTAGCCCTTCGGCGATCGTTGCCATGAAACTGCCCTGCACCATGCTTAGGATTAGCATCATTTTTGCAGCATTACCTGCTTCACCTGTTTAAGAGAGAAGAGAGGGTGGGTTAGTCAAATTGTATGAAAGATCATCTATGCGCACCATTACATTTATCTCATATAATTCACTTTACCCAAAAAAAAATCCCACTGTGACTGACAAGCATCATGTACACCTTGCAACTAGACACTGAAAACAGATTATTTTAACACATACCTAAGAAGAAAGATGTTTTTCCCATAGCTTGGAAGCAGCTGCTACAGTCTTCATACAAAGTTCTGTCTCCAGCAGCTAAAATAACCAACATGCCATCATTAGACAGCTGCTGGCTGCCTGACACTGGGGCCTCCAGGAACCGACCGCCTCGGGATGGGATGACCTGGGGACAATGACAATTGTACAGGATCAATGAGGCTGCACTGCTCTCTGGTTATTCACCACATTAGACTAGTCAGCCAAAATCAGCAGCAGCTCAGGCTGAAAGCCTGTCAGGATGTCAGCTCTGTCCAACTTCTGTGGCATAAAACAAGGCATTCAGGTACAGTCGGTGCAGTACAGAGCTCCAGGCAAACAAGACATGAAACTTAACATTACATTATTGTCATTTAGCAGACATTCTAATGCAGACTTACACAAGTTACAATCTTTACATGCTATCCATTTACACAGCTGGATATTTACTGGGTTAAGTACCCTGCTCATGGGTACAGCAGCAGTGCCCCAACTGGGAACTGAACCAGCAACCTTTCGGTTTCGAGCCCTGCTCATAACAAAAAGTGTTCACTTTCTCCTTAAAATGGAGGGTTTTTGGTGTCCTGCGATGCAGATTATGAAGCAGTAACACAAATTAATGGGGGCTTTCAGGCTTTGTCCTTTTCCTCTTTAGCCTTTCACAAGCTTGACGGGTTGCTTCCTTTTCAGTATTCTTCAGCTTCTGAAGTTCATGGTTAAAATAGCACTCAAAATTCTACAGAATGGAGTTTGATACAAAATTACCATAAAAACATATTCCCCAAGAAATAATGCTAATAGGAAAACAAAAACAACATGACTGAACACAGTTTTTCCTTTTTCTTTCCTTTCTTCATATCAAACATTGCCTTTCCAAAGCAGTACTACAGGTGCTGTTACTGCTTTTATGACAGCGATTAAATTTTAAAAATCAGCGGAAATCTGCTTAACTACATATTTTAAAAAGAGAGACCAAAATGACCAGGTTGTAGTGAGCACATGAAACCAGCAATCAAGGTAATACCTAGCTTGTTATGATACCTATAGTAACTTTCCTAACACCATATATACAGTAGAGTTGTTGGCTTACTACAAAAACTACTTATTGCTCCAAAAAGATGACAAATATTCCCATTTTTGGTGATTTAACTTTGCTTTTAGTGATGTGTAATGTATCAATTACACTAAGCATGTCTGTCAGTGTGCACTGACATTAATATGACTTACAAAAATTCTGTTTACCAGCTATATAGGTGAATACTGTTACAGCTGTAATAGGAATAATGGATTGGAACTAATCGTTTTTATAAAGCACTCTGTCATAGCACTGCTCAGGACTAATGGGCAGAACCAGTACAGCAAGTGAAAATTACACTGACACAGTATTTTGGAAAAAACTAATTACACTCAAGCCAGTTATTATAAATCACCTGGTAATTTGCTTTTGCAGTATGATCTCAGGGTCAAAAAATATTTTGTCATTTTCTCATTTCACAGAATTTAAAATTATGATATTTCATATCATGCCTATCCTTTATATTCTGAAGTGTTCAGAATAGCCATTAAAGTAGAAAAACACATTTTTGAAATTGCACAAAACCATACACTTTCAAAAACAGCATTATTCTATAAAGCCAACAGAAGCTCTAGCTTTAGCTCCTCCTCTTTTGGGAGTATTACAGACAGCCTGCTTGTCTTTATGTCCCTGCTAGAGATTCACACACTGTTAAGCAGCATGCCCCTTTCAAGAAAGCAGTTGAGGGATCTCCAACTGTCTTGACAATGCTGCACACCAAGCTGAAGTACTGAGTCTAGGGTATAAGTCTACCATGGAGGCTTTATCCATCTTTCCAACATACAGGCACTCTGTGAACCCTTCACACCATTTGCCAAATGCCAAGAGCAAGCAGAATCACTACCGGATGGAGTTGAAGGAGACAATCAGCTTCTGTTCTTCAGTGTATATTTAATGTCTATTAGTCTGTTAGAATGTCTATTAGAGTGTGCAACATGCCAAGACTAATGAACCCTGCCAGGATCATTCCCCTTTTATTGCTTTGAAGCACAATTTTTTTTTTTTACATAAACATACCAAGAGCAATGAACACTCAACTTAGATTGCTTGGTCTCAGTTCTTCATCAAGCTTTGTGCCTTCTGATTTATGAACGTAAGACCTCAGGTTTATGCCATTTCCCCTATTTTTAACTTGGTCTTCCTGTCATAGTAAGGCGAAACCTTCTTAGATTAACCCTATGAACACTGCCCTACTATATAGTGTTTCTTGATGTTGGGGCACTCCCCTCAGTTTTGGCAGATTACTTAGGATGTGTGATAGCTATCCACACATGCCATATTTTGTTCAGACCTAATTCTTCAAATGGGAAATCCCACCCCATGAAAGTAGGAATGTGATATGCCCTTTAAAATGATGTAAAATAATTTTTGCTTGTTGAAAAATATGTTTACTTGATTGCCCCTCCAAAAGCAAATGTGTAATTTCAGTTTGTGCTATAGAAAGAGACAGCATAGACTGTCTGGATTGTACACATACAATAATTGCAATTGAACAGATAATAAATGAAGTAATAATAAATCAGTTTATATTCGTAATATTACCAATAAAAAGAAAGATAGCTTTCACTAACTGAATTTGCCCACAATCTACATGGTGAGCTAAGGCGAGAGAGGCACATCTGAATACACTGCAGTAGTCAACATGAACATACAATCCTGTTATTAACTGACATCTGACTGAACACCATGTTAGACGCACGTTTCTGGTAGATTGCAATAAAAAAGTTTCTAAGTGCTGAAATGACCAAGGTATTAAACGGAGAGGAGCTGAAAAAAAAAAGAGAACCACTGGTGATGCAAAATATAGGCTGACTTTCAGCTGCTCTTGATGAGCCAATTTTACATTTACTGATGATGTGTTAATGGTCTGAAGTTAACACCTGTGAGGCAGATTTTCTCTTTGGTTGGGTGAAGTTGCAGGGTCACTAGCCACTCTGGCTGGTGGTTCTTGCATGAAACAAAAATGGATCAGGGCCTACTGTGTTAGTCAAATACGACTTGTAAATCGCAAGATGCTCAAACAAACACTCCTTTCAGTCCGGTTCCTGTTTTGTTTTTTACTGTAAATCAATGCAGCAGGAAGATTCAGCTTGATTCAAAAAAATTCAGTTTGACAACCATGTCTGCCACATCAAATATTTTATTGGTAGCTCTACCATCCAATTAAAATGTGTAAAAATCAGTAACTACACTGAGCAAACAGATGGCAGAGAAATGAAGACTATGTTCCGAATGGTACATGTCATCGGAAACAAAGGAGAAACCCCAAATTTGAGTGGCTGTGCAAGTAAATCTGATCATCCTTCATGGATTATTTATTTTGATAATGTCTGGCTAGCTAACTAGCTAGCTAGCTAGTAGTCGTGACAACCATTACTGTGGATTCACTGTCAGCTTTACCTGTAAGGTTCTCTTGCTGAGCAGCTGTTTTAGCTAATATACAATGTTGCTACCATATAGACTACATGTGTGCCTCACCAGATCCAATTAAAATATAACTTGATTCAGAAATTATTTTGGCTGGTGAAAAATTCACCCTAGTTAGAGAACCAAAAACTTCCAGACACACTGTCACACTGGGCAAAATAAATGGGAAATTTCTATGTGGGGGAGAATGAGGTAAACTCATTTGACCACAATTTCCTTCTTTCAGGTAATGGGGGTTAATATCCGTTTTGAATATTTCAACATATTGCAGAAACCTTTTCACCTGAAACAATGCAGAATTCTGCTGACTCCAATAATGACCTTTGCTCACGAGAGTTAATCTCCTCACATTTTCATGCCAGCATCAAACAACACTCAATTTTCACAAAACAAGTTAACAGCTACAAGATTTCTGTTCTAATAATGTGACATTGCCAACCACAACTTAACGTGCAATGGACACTGAAAATACCACATTAGATCCCTCACATCTATCAGTTCTATTCAAAACTTCCATTATAAGAGCACAAAATTTCATTAAAAGTTTTTCTGCCACAAACCTCCATTACTTTACAAAGTCACTACAGCATCAATGCATTATGATTATAAAGAAATACAGATAAAAAATAAATCTGGCAAGCTTAACCCACCTGGTAAAGACTACCGGTGAACTGGTGAAAACAATTTTAGACCATTATCTGTAGTGATACTCACCTGTGACAGTTCATTGATCGTTTCTGGGTCAACAGTAGACATTTCAACATAGCATTTCCCTGGTTGGATTCCCTGAAGCACACCACTGGGACCCAGAACTAACTGCAGACAGAGAAGTAGGTGTATGTTTACACACATATACAAGGGCACATGCCCATCTGAACACCTCTTCCTTCTCCACTTTACTTTGAAACATGAAAAATCAATCCAATTAAATAAAAAATACATCTCATTTGAGAATGCCGCCCCCCCCCAAAATGTCTCCAAGAGGTAGCACAGATGGCGGATCAGAAATGTAACCTTCAGTGACAAGGATTTTCTGCTTACATCTTTTGCAGCTTTTGGGTCTGAAACACAGGAAAAGGTTATATCACACATGGAGACAACCTCTGCTGGTGTTCGTCCTAACCTGGCTCCCTCCTGAATGAACAGGTCACACTGTAATGGAGATCAAAGTACATAATAAATACACTAGTTAGAAAACACTCTACACATTTATTCACACATTCACTCTCTTTGCTCGTTGAAGACCATAAGGCATCCAACTCTGCTTGTCTTTTGCAGTTCTGTGCCCCTCCCCTCAACAGATTCATTTCTTTCAGTTCCTGTTCAACACTCTGACATTAGAAGTTTTAAAAGGGTAAAATTTTTGTTATATAAGCAAATGGAACATTCTATGCAATATACCTCTGCACTCCCATGTGGAATCCCATTAACCTAATGTAGACATAATTTACAATGGCAGAAAATTTAGTCTCTTAATGGAATCAATTACTCAATGCTTTAGATTTTTATCTAATGCATCTGCCATCCCTAATTACAACAGAAGCCACCACTGAAAGGCATAGAGCACATTTTCTAGAACATCTGCATTGCACACTGCAACACATACACAACCTACTTTCCTGAGTAATATGTACCAGCAGCACATGATACATTTTCCAGTCTTACCTTTTCTGCTGTGCGATTCCACACTGTGACAACATGACCCATCTTTAAAAGATTAGAAACTATTCCACTTCCCATGTGTCCAAGCCCAAGGAACCCTATCCTGTGGTAAAAAAAATTCTTTTTAATGATCAGGCTGCAACAAGTACTTTGAAATGAAGCCATAATTCAATGTGTCATTGATCAAGCACTTTACCCTACCATAATTATCCTTAATTCACATGCAAGTCAGTTATGCATTTGGAAGAGTAAGTAGTTTGAGTGACATTTAAACTTCTGCGTTGTTAAAGAATGCCACTGCCATTGGAATAGCTACACTATTTAGTCTACTAGTTACGTTTGCTACTTAAAGTTACTTCAACTTGTGCTCTAGCAAAGATCATAAATTAAAAGCACTAAAATGCTCCAAGTCCATACCGTTTATCTGTGGGTGTGATGCTGCCATTAAGGGCTGTGCTGTCTGCTGCCTGAATAGATGTTGATGCCATTTCCTGTTTAAATACATTCAAACCATACAGCAAGTGTCAAGTCACACCACAAAATCATGTACACATTAATTGATTTAGAATGGTCAATTGAAATTGAACCTTCAAAAAAATAAAAAGTAACAACCTCCTCTATAATCTTCAGTCTTTTGCTGATGGGCTCCATTGAAGAACCTGACTGTGGAGAAAACATTACTCTTGTAGTTTTTCCCCACACAAACTTGAAATTATTAATAGTGGTGGAACATTTACACTGGGTTTTGTGATTTTAGTATAATTGTAATAATATTCAGTGATACTAACAGGAAACACTGAAGTCAGTATAAAGACTAAAAAACTGACCTCGTCACATTTGATTTTATTGAACATTCCACAAATGTTTGCCCTTGACACTGACAGTCTGAATTCCGAATGTGTGGTTTGGATGTTTCGATCCAGTCATTTTATTTTTTGGTACTGAACAAATGATTTTCTGAACCCCAGTGGGGCAAAACAGATTAATTATTCATCATGTGGTATTATGTTTCAGACTAGATAAAACATCTTAGTATTAAATGAATGCTTTCTTCAAGAGGCAAACACTGTATTGTTCAATGAATTGACCTCAAATACAGCAGTTTTTGATAAAAGGAATGACATTTTCAGAAGAAATCCAAGTAAAACTATCTTTTCTGAGAGTTCCTAAAATCTTTACAGAAACACTATTTTCATTACTTCTGCTGTGGAAGTATCTGCCAAATCACCAAAAAGACAGCATTCACCAAGGAGTCCATCTACACTATATGGACAAAAGTATTTGGCCACATCCGTTTATCAGGGTTTGGGCTAGGCCCCTTATCTCCAGTGAAGGGCTTAATGCGTCAGCATACCAAGACATTTTGGACAATGCTATGCTTCCAACTTTGTGGCAACAGTTTGGGGAAGGCCCTTTTCTATTTCAACATGACTGTGCCCGAGTGCACAAAGCAAGGACTATAAAGACATGGTTTGATGAGTTCAGCGTGGAAGAACTTGACTGGCCAGCACAGAGCCCTGACCTCAACCCCATCGAGCACCTTTGGGATGAACTGGAACGGAGATTGACAGCCAGGCCTTCTCGTCCAACATCAGTGCCTGACCTCATAAATGCTCTACAGAATGAATGGGCACAAATTCCCACAGAAACACTCCTAAATCTAGTGGAAAGCCTTCCAAGAAGAGTGAAAGCTGTTATAGCTGTAAAGGGGGACTAACTCCATATGAAAGTATATGTATTTGAATACAATGTCATTACAACGTAATGGTCAAGATGAATACTTTTGTCCATATAGTGTATATACAATGCCAATGTGATATGGTCTGCTATTGAAGGCATTCCTACAAAGCTCAGGCATATAGTTCTAAAAAAGCATTCTACAGCCTAGCGAGCAAGTTACTGCATCTTACCTTCTCAGACTGGCTGAGCAGGAAGTGATGGAAATATGGGTCATCCTTTACTTGCTACAATGGGAGAGGTTGAATGGGAAATTTCTCTACACAAAATTTCTAATCTGATAAAGTAAAAAATATCTACATTCAAAAGATACTGAATAAAAACACGTAGGGTACGTAAGCTCCACTTTGGAACAAGGTGCCTAGAATATGTACCCATTAACAGAAATCTTAGCACAGAAACGTCTCATAACTGAACGATGAAAATGTTAAACTAAGCACCAAGTAGTATCACCACAGAGCTTACAGTATTCCCATTTTTCTTGGTTAGATATTAAGTATAAGTGCAGTGTTCTGTCACTGACAATCAAGAAAGAAATGACCAAACATAATGTCATATATTCATTACCAGTGTTTGTAAAACACTCTCTCTAATCAGGGGCAGCTTTATCACCTACACTGCTCTCCCATTTGTATCGTGAAGCTGTTCCAGTGACCAGTCGTTGAACAGAAGAAGGTTCAGGGTCAGAGACAGTTAAACCCTTAAGGGAAAGAGAGAAACATTTACCTTCTCATATAAAGTGACTGGATATCCCATTTCACCTTAAGGTGTCATTCATGTCTTACTATACTTGTCAGGGTGCAGAACACGCTACCACAACATCTATAGAAGGACTGAGAGAGTCCTTTTAAAAAAAAAAAATGTGAAGAATCTGAAAAAATGATCTTCAACAAAAACAAACTCAGGACTGATTGATATAGCAGGATTCCCCAGCAGGTGGAGAACAATGGCCACTGAATAAGCCTCATTCAAGAAGCAAAACTGCCGGTTTCACTAAAATTGGCAAAAATGTTCACAAAACCAATGAATTATCTACTAACCTTTCCATCCTTCTGAAGACTGATGTGTTTGTGAGAGAGTAGGTCTTCTTCATCTTCCTCTAACATGGATTGCACAGACTTTGTAGGACTTCTTCGCTTTCTCCCATCAGCTGCAGTTGATTTGTTTTTGTCTTCAGAATTACTATAATTATGTGATGCCTAAATAAAAGATTGCTTAGGTGAGCAAATAATGTAACAATATGGTATACAGTAATGTTTGGCCAGAAGTGTGACATACTTTGGGGAACTGGGTATGGAATGGTACAGGGAACTGTTGTTGTGCTTCATATCTCACATGAACTGCATCAGTATGCTATATAAACCATCAAACATAATAAGCAGATAATGTCAGGATACTGATAAAGGATCATCCCTTATCCAATTCTGGTACGCCCCACTGAGACTTTCACTTTGAAGCATTTTTACATACTTTTGTAATGTGGAGATTCAAACATATACTTCTCATTATAAATGTATTTTATATCAAATTAATAGTAGTACCATACTTGTTCCTTTAAGCATATCTTATATGAATTTTTTTTGTAATATTCAACATGCAGTGAAAATCTTGCTGTCAGATTTGAACATTTTGTCTGCCTAGATACGCACTGTGGCCTTTGATGATGGCTGACTACTGATGTACATTTTTTTAATTCTGAAAATATGATTATGAATATAAAAATCTCATCTCTACTTTTGATTGTGCAGAAACGTTAATATGAATTTCTAGAATCTACAGTATGGGCACTGTCAATTATTCCTTTTGACTCCCAGAAAAGTCCTAATGCACAACTCATGTGAAACACTACCAATGTCCTCTTACAGAGGTGGAACACATTGTTTGTTTTAAACAGACTAGAGAATGAGTTCTGAAAAGACATGTCACCTGTTCTTTCCCCTTGGATTTCCTCAAGAACTCCTCCACTGCATCCACTGCCTGCTGGAACCGTTTGCCTTTGTTAATTTTGATCATCTCCTCTTTATGTGGGTGGTAAGGCTTCAGCTGTTCCACCTTTATCCAGGCACTGAAATGTACCATACAACAATACATTAAAGCAAAGAATGTTTCCAAGCTAAAAATATACCAATTGATGTAGACATGCACACAACTGTCTGCTTGGTTAAAACTTTAAACAATTATAATACTCACTGATCTTCAGTTCCAAAGAATTTCACAAAAAAGCATTTTTTGCCCCTTGGTTTCTTCAAATCCTTCGGGGGACTTACAACCTTATAATAAAGAAAAGGGAAATGTTTACCATTGTGCAATGAACAGGGCCTCCACTGTGAGGCAATCCCTCTTGTGTGGTCGCAAGCTAGCCATACTTAAAAGGATAAACATTCAATTGCATGACCACTGACCGGTAGCTAACGCCATTGGTCTTTAAAACTAAATGCGTAGTACATACAACTCGGCTATCTAATATATCCAACATGCAGCCAGCTATACAGTATTTTAACAAGCTAACCAGAGAGATTTCAAGAACTCACTTTTCCAGGCCAGGGTGGATACCGTCCCAGTTTTCCCCTGAAACAAGTAATGCAAATGATCAGTTTACAGATGGCTATCAACACCGAGAGGAAGAGGAGAACTGGGTACGTTAGCTAGCCAACGTAGTTAAAATTACAAATAGAATGTCATCATTTACACCGCCTTTTGTACCTGGTTAAAGCTGACTTCATTTAACTTTCTATCTAGCTAACTTACCCACGTCGTGAAAGCAAGAGTAACAAATCACAAGTTACTTAGGAACAGTGTGTTGATGTATCTCATTAGCTATTTAGCTAGCTAGTTATACACCAATTTTCAGTTATGGTGTGGCTTTTATTTTACACTCACGAAAGGTAGCTGCCCAGTTAGCTAACCACTCCTTGTGTCAGTGTTTGAATATCAGAAACTAACGTTAGCTATGTGCCTACTTAGAACGCTAGCTAGCTCGCATAGTACAAATTAAATATTGACGAACACAGCATCTCGGAATCGTGAATATCAGTAGAACTACTCAAACCACATCTTATCGAAGTAATTCATCGTGCGTCATGATTACAACTGTTCATAATCTAGCAAAATGGTAAATTGTCTCACCAAACCAAGTCCCCGATTCTCAGGTGCACACTCGCCATTTTGAGACTACCAAAGCACTAGCGACGACTGTCGAACAGCACCCAGGGAAAAAGAACACACCCACTTCGGTCACATGATTCACCATCCCGAACGAAATCTGTTTTTCTAACATAATATTTTCTGTGTTTAAGGGTTTTCGGGGCGTACCCCACACATACAGCACCGAGAATTAAGACATATTTTGGGTGGCCCACAGAAATAACAATGATGCCCTTACTGTACATAGGTGCAAGCATACATACAAGCAGACGCTACCATAATTTACATTGTACACAATTTTATCAACATTATTCATTTATAAAGTTGAATATTTACTGAGGCAATCTGAGTTAAGTAAAGTAAATGGCACAACAGCAGGGCCGCACCTATGAATTGAATAATCAGCTTCGGTTTCGGTCCTATCTGTACCATCTAACCTTATTTAAATATCCTTACAGCACATTTATTTACAAGCACCGGTGCTTTGCCGTACCAATTTCTGCTACTGTGAACACTGAAAAAGGATCTGTGCTACTGCACAACTTCATCTGCCCGCATCTGCATTTTATTCAGTGCGTGTATGTATGTCTGTGTACATTTGCTACATTGGGTTTCACGGATTCTTCTGTGTATAATTTCAACACATGAGGTACACCTAAAAATATACTGTAACAGATTTCAGTATTTAAAAAGACTAAATTACTCACATTTATATATAAAATTGCAGTAACAGGTCTACATTTGTTTTCATCAATGTATCTCTGACGCAAACATTTTCTGTAAGTCATGTGTTCTCCATAAGTGCACTAATTGCAAAAAATAAATAAATAAAAAGGGCAAAAATGTTTATATCAATATGACACCAACGTAAAATGAGCAAATTTACTCACATTACCTTGCACACTAAAGGCACATTATTCCAGATTAATGCTGCCCAGTGTTCTCTCTGTCCTTTTTAGTAAATTGGTTCTGAGGTTTATCATTTTAGCATCTCAACACAGTGTGCTTTCTCTTTCTCACTCTCTTTGCAAACTACTTCACATACAGTGCTGAAATGCTGTGGGAATAACAACTAAAACACATTTGTTGTAAATATATTTGAGTAAAACATATTTGTCGAAGAAATGCATTCAATGTTTGTGCTACTTTGTACATTGCTTTAAAATGAAAATTAAAACCTTCAGAACTCTGATCTTGTAGCCTAATACAGAATGAACACCAAGTTTGATTACAGTATGTGGACATATGTACAATATATGCTTCTATCTTGTAGGATTCAGCTGCTGCACACACCAAGGATTAAAACATCAATTCCATAAACACAGTGCTGTTTGGTCTCCACAGCCACAAGTGCTGCTTCGTATTATCAATGTAGTTAATATTTGCTGTTGCTATTCTTCACTGTCACTTTCCTCTCCTTGTAATAACTATAAGTTCAAAATTTATAAGACGACTTGTTGGGCTAATACGGTTCTTAGTACACACACACACACACACACATACACATACTGCATTCAGTGAGGCAGTGGCGCTCCAGTGGAAAAAATGTCAAGCTGATAGGGCATGGAACACTTTTTTTACTTTAAAGATGTCAAATTCAGCTGTGCTACAAAAGACCACAGACTGGGAAGGCACTTTACCGCCACTTTATAAAATATCAGTTTCACATTTGAAAATCAATACATCGGAAAGATGAGAATCTCTTAAAATTATATTGTAAAAGAATAGAGGAAATGTTTTGTACATCTGAGCAAGTTATCTTTTCATGTACCATTTCAACCTTTTCACTGTGGAAGTTCGCGTTTGAACAAAATTTGACAAAATTAAGGGTTGCCAGATGCGTTGTTAAGTACAAAATGGTTTTAATTTTCAGCATTTTAAGCGGGTTTCTATTGTTTTCCCATCATCCCTTTAAGGCTGTGAATAACTAAGCATTGACGTGGAGAAAAAGTATTCACAACTGTGGTGCTGACTCAGTCAAACAAGGGATCTAGAGTTGGAGTACTATTCCTATTTCAGTGACTAGAAGGTAGGCACTTGACAAGTTTCACCGATCCATTTCTATATAACCTTATCTCGCATTGTGCCACTTCATTCAAAGCTCCCCAAGAAATCCACCACACTGGCAACCCCAGTATCTTGGCGCAGTATGATGACGAAATGACCGGTTTCAATGAAGGTCCAGTCAAGAGATAAACAAGAGAGGAAACTGGGGAGTAATGCATATTTTAAATCATTATTGAAATAATTTAACTATGTTATTTTGAATAACCAAAGTAATTTGTATTTTTTTCGTGTTGAAGTTATTCCCTTAAGACCCAAAGGCCGTACGACTACGGGATAAAGTGGGAATAAGCTAGCTAACGTTAGCTAAGATGTAAACTCACTGACGCTAACTGTAGTAAGATTTCATATTTTCCATTTACCTGTTACTACTCTAGCAGACTAGCTAGATATTTTTCACGTCGACACGTTTGTAGCTGGTTATCTATCAATAATTTATCATTTTGGCCTGGGATCTGTTTATTCTATTTCCAGACCAGTCAAGGCAAACCCAACTATATTAGCTGGGCAGCTGCAAGTTGTGAATTATGTTGACTTCATACTCATGATTTTAGTTAAGTAGAATTGACCATTTTGTTGAGTTGGTTCACTGTTGGGATCTGAAACAATATGTGTTCAAACAAATGATGTAAAACTAATACTTGATTTCCAACGCAGATCACTTTCCAGGGCATTACGGCTGTGCGCAATTGATAGCTAACGTCATGTGTTTTCAGCAGTGGCTAGCCCGGCACCTGGCTGACTAAACTTTTGCAGGGTGTTAATGTGACACATTTTAATTTACTCTCGAGATGTAAGTCATGGTTGAACTCTAGCTATTGCATTTAAAGGCGCGTGTTAATGCGCACACACGTGGTTTCGATGTTTGTTTCTCTTTAGCTAGCCAGCTAGCTGCCAGGCTGGGCAGCAGTAGAGAAGCGTTCGTAGCTGGCTGTCCAAGCTTGCTAGTTACTTTTGCTATGGCTGAGCCCCGGAGGGTGCAGTTGACCAGTCTTCCCAGCAATATCCCTCCCCCTTCAACTTTATTGAAGATTCCCCAAAAACAGGAGACGACCGTTACAACACCAGCAAACGCTTTGCATACGGCCATTACAGGAAAGTCAGAAACTGCGCGACTTGTCCTCGCTCTTTTCGAGCCTGATCAGCGGCGCTGTCCAGAGTTTTATTATCCTGAACTTGTGAAGAAAAAGGTAACTTGCCGTTTCAGATTTCATAACTTTACTAGGTACATTGTTTTCGAATGTTAACCGATGTGAATTATGGATAATCTAGGCCAGTGGTTTCTCCATTCTGGTAGAGGGGACCCATAACTACTTCATACAGGTTATCGCTCCAGGCGAGTACCGATAGTTATTTTTAATTCAACCAGCTAGATACTGAGCTACATACCGATTTCTATGCGGCATTTCTTTCACAGTTATTTTCGGTTCTTTATGAGCTAAGCCTGGGTGAGAGTAGCTAACTGATATGAAATTAATTTCTGTATTATTGTTGTTCTTCAGGTAGCACATACCCTTACAAAACTTTTTTGTTTGTTCAACAGTGTTCAGTTGTTCCATCATGTTCAACAATGATCAGTATCCACTTGAGGTTAATTTGGGGAGTCCTCAAATGTTGACACAAATTGAAGAAACTTCCTTACGTTTGGCAGTATATTAGTACAAGCTTTCCTTGTCACAAATATATTTAATAAAAGGTGTAAGCTGCAGCAAATAATTTCCCATAGATCAAATAAAAGCAATAGTAATTAAGAGAGTTTTTAGCGAGAATGCTACTCCGTATCTCCACACACTTGACCAATTTTCCCCAGCTGTGTATTTTTCTTACTATTCGTTTTTATGGTGGGCTTTTGGTTGATTTTTTTTTTTTGTCAGTGAGTGTTTTCTTGAGTGTGTAGCGACAAAAACAATATTAACGTCTCTGCAGAGCAATGTACTCAAAAAAACCGCCCGAAGTTTGGAGGAGGAAGAGGAGAGGCAGAAGGAGGAGGTGGAGGCCATTGCAAAGGAGTTTGAAGAAAAATATGTAACTGTTTATTGCTTCTATTGTGTGATGGAATTACTATGGAAAACGACCAAATATTATTGGTTAGCATGTTGAGTTTGCTGTTTTATTTTTCGATGTTTAGGGTGGAAATAAACGCAAGAAGGATCGCATGCAGGACCTGATTGATATGGGCTATGGCTATGATGAAACCGATTCATTCATTGACAACTCAGAGGCAGTAAGGATTTGGTTAAATGTGTTACTTTTTGTGCAGTGCAGCCAAAATGTAGTGACAGATGATGAAAATTTACAGACCAGTCTGTGCTTTGCTGAAAATGTGTATGTCTGTTTGGATTAACTAACTACTTGTAATTGGATTTGTTTAATCAAGCCTCTTCTCTTACAGTATGATGAGCTGGTGCCAGCCTCTCTCACAACAAAGTATGGAGGATTTTACATAAATTCTGGAACACTTCAGTTTAGGCAAGCATCTGAGTCTGAAGCTGATGATGATTTCACAGAAGACATGAAGAAACTCAAAGCTCCAAAGGTATGTGAATCCCAAAGGCTTTGATTGAACCTTTTAAATCAGAGTAAAATCATTTCACACTAAATGTCTCAAAAATGTCTGTGTGGTTCTGGTTTGATATGGAAAACCCTGCTGATTTTGATCAAATTCACTAGTCTTGGGACCAAAAAAATCTTGTTGTAATGTCTATCTTTTTTAGCAGAAGAAAAAACTGAAAGAAGGAGGTGATGTAAAATTAATCAAAAAGAAGACAAAAGAAGGACAGCATAAAAAATCAAAGGTTTCAAAGATAGGGTAAGTGTTGAGCCATAGTACTGGTAGATACTGGCAGTTCATGCCTTTTGACATTGAAAGTACTGAAAGTTAATTCTGGAGTATTTGTTTACAAAATGCTGGATAAAACAAAACAATTTACGCTTGACAAAATGCTTATTTGGAAGAGATGACATTATTTTTTCTTGTTAGGTCTGATTTCAGTCAGTCTGTTAGATACCACCTGGATCCGTTCACCCCCTGTCACTTTTCAGTTCCAGTCTGACTCACTTAACCTTCTTCTGAAAGCATGTGGGTCAGCTAGGGGTCCTGCCCTTCTTTCCCCAAAGACAGATTTATTTTTTGACTCACCCTTGATGCTTTTTCTTTCCTTCCTAATGCCATTTTTCCCACAGACTCCAGTTCTCACTGGTCATTTTCCACCTTGATTATTGTATTTTTCATTTTGTCACCTTACGTCATTCTATGCACTCTTCAGCTAAAGCGGAGCTCTGCTTCTTCCTCGTCCTTTCACTCATACTGTGTTGTTGCTCCAGTCGGCTTCATTGCTTCCTTTTTGTTTTGCACAGTCACTGCAAAACTCTTTTTGCTTTGCTTACTGCAGTGTTAACTGTTCTGCTTCACTTCATTTTGAAGATATAATTTCTTTTAACTTCCAATCCCATACACTGACATCATCCTCTAGTGGCATACCACGTCTTTCTGTCTCTTCTCTCTCCCATGTCTTAATCTTGTTTTGTCTCTCTTCCCATTAACATAAAATGTCCTCTTTGTTGTCCTCTGTTGTCCTAGAAAAATAGCCTTAATCACTGCTACTCCTTTTAGCCTGCTCTCTAATGTTAGTTCTTTTCAAGATCCATCTGATGCCTTCAATGTTCTTGTGTCTGTAATGTCCCCTTCACATTTATTGTCCAATAGTTTGTATTCAACCAGACCTGGATTGTAATGAAGATTTTACATTGCATGTTTTGTATTTTTCACAATTGCATTGTTGTGAGAAGTTGCACTGATAATGATGCTGTTTGTCATTCTGTTTTCTTTGATAAGCATTATGCCTCTGAATTCGACTGAAGACAAAAAGAAAAAAAAGAAGCATGCTGGTGCCCTGAGCGTCAATGAGATGCTGAAGAAATTCCAAAGAGAGAAAGAATCCTCAGAAAAAGATGATTCAAAGCCATTGCAGAGTAGCCAGCCCGTGATCCTGTCTGCTCGAGAGATGGACCCCAACTTAAATGTGGCAGATCCTCTTCTCTCCCTCATTGGCTCTGCCAATGAGAGTGATCTCTTCCAGGCAGCTAGTACCATTGACTTTGATATTGACCTGGACAAACTCCTCTCTGAATCTTCAGAGCCTAGTCCCCCAGGATTGGATGAGAATAGCGACCCTCTGTCAACAGGGCAATCTCAGAAGCAACCTCCCATTCTCCCTGAAGGATTGCCACCGACATTGGAGCGGAGAATTAAAGAACTCACTCAGGTACACTTTCTGTTGGTCTTGTCTTTTATCCTTAGTATATACTTGATTTTTTGTTCAGGTGCGGTGCAGGTTATGTTTTGGGCATTCAGTGGTAATTGTCCTGTCTGACAAACAAAATACTGTGGCATGCCCTGCATGCGCACTGCACTTGCATTTAAGTCACAGACGAGGGAATGTCCAGAGCGGTGAAATTATACATTGTCAAATGTACTGGACTCCATCTTTGTGTGACTTGAATTCTGTGATTCTGTGAAATACTCCATTTCTTTGTAAATGATAGTAAGCAGGAATGTCAACTTGTTCAAGCTGTTGTCCTGTTTAATGCCCATCACAATGTGATGGACCATATAAGTGATAAGACCACTGTGAAGCACAGTTATGTAATTAAAAAAAAAAAGGTCCAGGACAGATGTAAATTAACTTTGTCCAGCTGGAGAAGAAGGACACCTGCTTTATGTAAATGGCAGTTATAATTTGTATATATTTTTAAATACTTTATTCCCATTGTACTGCTTTTGTTAACATTGAATTATGATGACACGTATTTCATTCATTTTTAATGAGCAGTGTAGTCAGTTGAAGACTGAACATCAAAACACTTTCTTAATGAATACTGTAAAGATTTTGCCCTGTGAATATCTGTATTCATGATTCTTAATTAATATCTTTGGCTGTGAAATGTGCAGTTATGTTGTAAAGAGTATAGCTGACTAAACCATGCTTTCCATCTACCAGGCTGCTAAAGCCTCAGAGGGAGAGGGGAAGCAGAAGTTTTTTACCCAGGACATAAACAATATGTTGCTTGAGTAAGTAACTGCATACTACAGTATGTCCTTTATAATCTGCTCAAGGTAAAATGATGTCATCAGAGTTCATCTGAATTCAGATGCAAAAGCAGACATTGATATATTGATTTTTTTTTTCCCTTCAGCATTGAGCTTCAGTCCAGAGAGCTGAACAGCCAGATGCGCTCTGGGATCTATGCGCACCTGGCCTCTTTTCTCCCATGCAGCAAGGACACACTGGTGAAAAGAGCCAAGAAGCTACATTTACATGAGCAGGTTAGAAATGGGCAAAACAATAAAAAACTACCTCGAGGTCATGTCTAGAGAATTGTCTACATTTCTGGTCCTCAAGGGTAATGCTCATACAGGCTTCACTAGTACTCTTCACAAGGTGACTAACCTTGAGTTTTAGCTGTTAGTCATAGACCTCAGATCCATATTTTTGTTTACACTCATTCCACAACAGTAAATGCTGTAGCTTTTTGTTTCCATTTTCTATTTGTTAGTCCAGAGGCTGGCTTTACCACAGAACTGAAGTCAATCTGTTAACTCAGTGAGTTAACAAAAATCAATACATCATATGGTTTTAACAAGCTCAGTACCTACAAATTCAAGCAGATTAACAGGTTCTGGGATGCATATGTCATGTGCAGCATCTGCTCAAAATCACCCTAGACTTATCCCAGTCAGAAAAAAATGACATTCCTACTATTCAAAAGTTCATGCTACTTTCAATGACCTCTTTTCCTGAAGTAATCACTTCTTTTAAAATCAAGATCTCTTGACCTTAAATATTAACTGTAAAATGTAATCTCCACTTTTCATCTTCTCTCTTCAGGATGGCCGTCTCAAAGAACCACTTCAAAGACTGAAAGAAGCCATTGGCAGGTCAATGCCTGAGCAGATCACCAAGTACCAGGATGAGTGTCAGGCTCACACTCAAGCCAAATTTGCTAAGTATGCTTGCTAAGAGTTTCAGAAGCTGAGAAATACTGTCTTCATTGTGTTTCATATACTCTACTTTCAGTTTGCCATTAACACTACTTAAACTATGAAACCTCAATACTGATCACCAGTTAATTCCTGCGCTATATTTTTTAATGCCCTGAGGGTTTAATCAGGAGACTTTCCATTGCAGAATGCTGGAGGAGGGGAAGGAGAAGGAACAGAAAGAGAAGGCATGCTCAGATGAAGATGAGGATGAAGAGAAGAGTGGAAAGAGGGTTATGGGACCAAGGAAGAAATTCCAGTGGAATGAGGAGATAAGGTGTGCTGCTGGTCTAGTTTTATGTCCACAAAATTAGGCTTTGTTCTTTAGCATTTGATGATGACAGCTGTACAACATTGAAAGGTTCTAAGCATGTAAATGTGTGTAATATGTTGCCGTTGAAAGAATTTAAAAAAAAGTGATGGTAGAAAACATACAGACAAATGTGCAAGAGATTCAAGTGGGAAAGCTGATTCAGTGCCTGTTTTGTCCAAAAAATGTTCAGGATCTAAGGACAGGTATACATCCACTGCTAGAAAATTATATGACACCATAGACAGTTTCATTATTCAGTCCATCTCCAGGAGCTCAGCCGAGGAGGTATTAGGAATTCATGCAAAAATGACATAAAACAATTAATCCTAGGATTAATTATATTTAGAAAATCCAGTAAGTCTAGACACCCGTGTAGGTTATGTAAGGGTAACAGTGATGTCTATAATCTCTTCACCTTTTTCAAGGAATTTCTTGACATTTTTTAACCAACAATCTGATCATGTTTGTCTCTCTACTAGGGACTTTCTTTGCAATGTTGTCAGATTGAAAATGGGCAGCTATGAACTGGAGAGAAACAAGTCCCAGAATGCAGAGGAATACCTGAAGGCTTTTCTGGAGGCTGAGGTTAAACCACTTTGGCCAAAGGGATGGATGCAAGCAAGGTGACCCACACTGAATGAATGTACCTGCTCTACACTTGCTTTAGAAATTTACCTGTGTTTAACATGCAAGGTCACCAGAGATGCCAGCCCCTTTGAATGTGTAGTTTACGGTTTTAAGCACCAGCTGTGCTGTAACAATCTGCACTTATTTTTAATCTAGCCACATAGCCTGCAAGTAGTTTTGTCTATTTCTTAAACAGAGCAACAGTTGTCACATCATACTGCAGACATCACTCAGCGCCCATGTCTGTTTTAAATGTTGGCATCTGCAAGTTTGAAGTTAAAAACGAAATGCAAAACTAATGAAGTTAAAACCTCTCACTACTATTTTGACCTCCCACTACTTGTTTCTTGAAATTAGCATCTCTGGGTCATAGGTGGTCAACTCTGTAGAGTTCTAAGAAATTGTCATTTTTTTCTGTGGTGGTCATGGAAACTCATGGAAAGAGAAGCATTACACTTCACTGGACAGAGCTAGCAGGAGAAATGAGATGAAGAATACTGTCCTTGTAGGTGTAAACATCTGGAAATGTGGTATATTTACCCTGCACTCTAGATGATTTCAATCTTTCAATCAATTTCTATAGGATGTTGTTCAAGGAGAGCAGGAGAGCACACAGTTACATCACCTCTGTACCGTAAGTATGCATGAGTCAGACACATTTTCGGGAGAGAAGTGTATATTGTGCCATCTTCTGCACTTCAAGTCCCACAGTGCACCACAGTGGAGTGAGTGCCAGTTGGAGGACTTTACTGGCATCAACTTAAGAAAATCTAAAAATATTTGTTTTTGTTGTAATAGTGTTTTTTTTTACTAGCTATGAATTCAAATGTCTCTATGATACAGAAATGTATTATAAGTAGTCATTTTATGTAAAAAGCTAATTGCCATTGGTGTTGTATTCATTAAGGGAATATGGCTGTAGATAATTAGAATTATAGTGTAAGATTTTAAACTTGAAATAGATTAACTGACTGACGTTTTTAAGCATTTACACCCTGAATATCATGAGTAAATATATGCATTCAAAAGGTTTCCATCTGTTACAGTATGTGAAGGGATAAATGAAATCTATTACTTTCATCTTGTTCCTACAGGACCAAAAAGAAAGTAATAACTGCTCCAAAAATAAGAATGAAGGTATGGCAAATTAATCACTTCAGAATTAAAATTTTCTTCGAAGATTTACATTATATGCTCTCTTTCAGACAGCATTGTTCTCTCCAATGGTAATGAAAAACACGTTCTCATTTTAGTGTCTGCTTCACAGCACTGCTTATATTTCTCTTCAGGAGCCATCTGTGAAGCCCGAGAGAAAAGTGACCTCCTTGGGCACAGCAACGACCCCCTCCGGAAGCACCTCAGCGCTGGTGTCTGGTTCTGGAAACACCACCGCATTGGTATCTAGCTCTGGAAGCACCTCGTTGGGACCGCCAGCTTCCTCTTCGTGCCACAGTGCTCAGGTCCACAGTAGCCCTATGAGCAGTGCTGCCCCTCAGCCCTTCAGTATGGACAATTCACTGGATGGAGATTTAATTCATAACCCCCCGTCCCTGGGAGCCGTCTCCGAGGAGCTGGCTGCTCTGAACACTGACGTGAGGGCCAGTCCTGACTTCTGCTTTCCCGCAATGCGCAAGTCCTCCCCCAACAACGCGGCCGTGTTGGCGCTGCAGGAAGAGAGGAAGGCTGTGCCGAAGCCGTCCACCTCCACATCCGTGACTTCAATGACGATGTCACAGTCACCACTCAATCTTTTAGCAGAGCAAGCGCTTGCACTTGGGCAGCTCTCACAGGACAGGAAGGCCGACAGCTCCCAGCTTTTGATTCTACCCGGCTACAAAGAGCTACTGTCCCAGGCATCTTTGTCTACTGCCAAAGCCCTGTCAGACAACATGCAAGCCAAGCAAAGGATCTTCAGTTTGCCAAGAACAAGCCAGTCGTCCTTATCCAGTCCTTTACCATCTCCAGCCCTGAAGCCTTTAGTCCAGCACAGCCAACACCAGAAGCGCTTTGCTGCACCAGCGCAGTATAACTTGGGCACTTCCCAAAGCAAAGCATCAAAGTACTTTCCTTCATGCCCAGGCGTGCAGCAGCCCAAAGTCACATCAAAACCACCAGCGTTTCACTCTCTCCCCTCCCCTTCAGCAAACAACGGTCACCCAGCGTCGATCAGCATAGCCAGCATGATTCCCTCTCAAGGGTCTTCCCAGGGCTACCTGTCGAAACACAGTGCCACGCCCAGCCTGCCCTTCAAGCCTGCGTTCTCCCTGCCCAGCGTCTCCCAGAGCGTAGTGACACAGAGTGGCTCTGGCTTGCTCGGATCTGGCACCAGCGTGATTGCATCGCACAAGTCCCCCACTCCCAGCCAGGCCCCAGGCCTGCAGTTGGCCAGCTCAAGTCACACAGTAAAGAAAGCTCCCGCCTCTCAGAAACTCACGTTGGTGGCGCCCCCCGGTGGTTCAAATGGGGACCCTGCTGTGGGCACTCAGGGTGTAGCCAGACTCCTCACCTCCTCACTGAACCCTGCTGTGGCAGCCCCGGTCTCTGCTGCCGTCACAGCTGTGAGTCCGGTGAGAGCGGAGCACTAAAGTCTCTCCTCCTGTTTTTCTGATCATTTTGATGTGTCATGGATTATGTGTTCAGCGGATGTTCTGATGTGTCTTGATATCTAGGATATGCAAAGTAGCCCAGAAACTCCATTTCAGATTCCATAAATCGTGCTTTGGTTTTGTGCAGTTTATGAGTGGTAAAAATTATTGCATTGTGGTGCAAGACGAAAGGTCCACCAAACTGTTAACATATCAGACATTTTTCTCATTTTATTTGAATCAGGGTTTACTGGATAAGAATCATCATTTAAAACTGGTATTATGTGTACCAGCTATTTTTGATAAGAGTGGCTCTTCCAAGTGTAAGAGAATATTGTGTTACGCAGTCGCATGATGGGTGTAGATTAGAACATTGACGAGATGCGCCATCTACAGGTAAAGGAGATGCATTTCTAGTGCTGTTGGTACTCCATAACCACCAATTGTGGATGTAAGTATCTAATACATAACACACAGTATATGACAAGTTTCTGCCTGAGCTCTTTTAATGTCTGTAGAAATCACAGAAAAAATAAGCATCTATAAGTAGCTCAGAGTGTGTTGCAATATGCAAGTTCTCTTGTGTAAATTCTTGACCACTGTTTTTTCTTTCCTTCTTAATGAAGGTCACAAAGAGCTCTACTGGAGCATCTGTGCTTTCAAGTTCTCCGTGTCTTAACCTCCTCTCGCCATCATTTACCACGGCTGGCCAGAATCTGACGCAGGGAACTCTGGGAATTCTCCCCGGGATCGTCCCCATGCACACGTTCAGCTTCCCTGTAATCTCCTTCAACCCCGACTCCACATCCCAAACACTGGGATCAAAGGACGCCATCGTCACAGGGCCTGCCCCTGGTACATACCACCATGGCCTCACTCACAGTAAGTGTCCATACACACAACTTGCCATCCATAACCACACACACTGGTTCAGCACACAGAGTCTTCGCACTGTGCTTATGTGTCGCTGTCTGTTTGTATCGCTTTACTTGTGGTGCATGTCTCTTTTCCATCTTGCTGTGTATCATAAGTTGAAAACAACACTCAGTTTGAGCTTTACTCTCACCTTTCCTAATGTGTATTTTCCCTAGATGACAGATGTCGTCTTGCACCCACGCCAAGCTGCTGAGGTGTAGTGCATGCTCACGCTGTCTCTCTCCTCTTTACTTGTCTGCACTTGTCTTCTTTCCTCTTCCTCTAGGTATTTTTGGTGGTTTGCATTCTAGCCCTCTCCACCCACCGCAGCTCCCACAATCCACTTTGTCCTCCCATTTACAGCAAAGTCTGCAAGGTAATCTGCCACTCACATTAAACAGTGTCCTCTCTGTCTCGTCATATTGAGCAAAACGGCTTAACTGCTTCAGCTGACTTTGTGTTCATTGTCTTGCTTTTCGTCTTTTGTTGAGGTTCTGCAATATTGATGATGTTTAAGCGCTGTGAGCTTTTGAAACACAAGGGACATAAAGTGCAGATGCCATACCACACAATAAGATGGAGTTTTTCTGTGCCTGCAATGATGAATGGGTCCGAGTTTGCAGGGCACTCCAATCATGATGCTCCTTTGTTAGGCAGGGATTCTGAAATTTGTTATGAAGTGAGTGGTCTGAAAATTTGACTAGGATTTTTTCCTGTATTTTGTTTGTTTGAAATATGGTGTTTTTCTATATTGAGGTGTTAGATACATGTAGTGCATATTATGTGAGCAATGGATTAAGCTTGTTGATTGGCTCTTAAAATGCGTTTGATCTTTAGATGCTAGTCAGCAGAACTAAATATCCTACTGTACATTTTACTAGATAGAAAAACATCAGTTTCCCATTTATTTCAGATGGGAGCCAAGACCAAGGAGAGGCCCCAAATGCACAGAGAAAGCTGCAGTGAAGTCTTAAAGGATGAAAAAGGCACTGGCTTTAATGGCTTTAATATCCTTTAACAATTAAATAATGAGATTTGGTCCAATTCTGTTGTGGTTATTATTGACGGATTGTCTCCTAATGTACATGGGTGAATGTGATTTTTATATATATATATATGTGTGTGTGGGTGTGTGTGTGTGTGTATGTGTATATGTGTATGTATATATATATATATATATATATATATATATATATATATATATATATATATATATATATATAATTACACATACATATAATGATTTGATGAAATGAAATTGGAAGACAGTAATGCACAGTGAAATTTGCACTTACTGACCCCAACTGGAATTACCCCAAATATTAATTTGAAATTGAAATTTGACACTTGAGTAAGGCGATTGTGAGGGTATTATACCTTGCAGTTGAATTTGTGAAGTTTAATGCTTGATGCACTTGAAGGTGATACATGTACATAGTACTGTATCTTACAAGACCATCTATTTTTTTTCTTGTTTAAACATTAATTGAATTGATGCATTTGGTACGTACTCTTTACACATACAAGAAGTTTCCAAATGCCACTTCATTTATTGTAATTTTGCCAAATGAAAGATTAAGAGAAAGTCAGTTATTGTTTACTATTAAATGAATCTTGAAATGTGTTGTGTGTACATTGCCAGGTTGATTTGTACTGAGATCTTGTATTGTAGGCTTTAAGTTTTGGAGCATTTTAGCACTGCATTCATTTTTTATTGATTTATATCTGATGTTTGCTTTGTCCATTGAGTTATAGAACAGCAGTTGGGGCATTTTGGACTGACTATTGAAAAAAATTCCCATTGAGTATTTTCATCCTTTCATACATTCACAGTATTTTGAATTACAATGCTATAAAATCATGGGACCATCTTTCTTTCTAGGCTTTTTTTGAATTGCAGTAAAGCACAGTGCTTTTCTGTGTTTTTTGTTTTTGTTTTGTTTTTCTTTTAATGACTACAAAGTGCTATCATATAAGATGGAAATGCTATCATATAAGATGGAAATACAATGTACATTTCCAAAAGATGCTGTTTCACTCCTTAGTACCATTGACTAATGATAAATAGTTGAAAGTAATATAAATTAATGTACTTATCTTGCTTTAGAAAAAATAACTAAAGAAATTATATCCTGAGATATTTTAGGCCGAAGTATTTAATTTTTGTTTGTGTTCCTCAGTTTATTGTTTGCACAAAATTCAGATTATGTTGAAAAGAATGTCAGTATTATCATTAAGAGTATAATTAACTTCAGAGACTGAGAAAGGCCTTTAGAATCTTTAATTCTTGTCCCTTAAAGAACAATGGAAAGACCTATTGGATCCCTTGTGAGGATGAGATTAAACTGTCATGATGAATATATACAGTTGTATAAGCTCAGGACTTAAATCTATTGATCATTTTGAGCCATTTACTTGAACATTTAAGATTTGTATATTAAGATGTGATGCTCTAGACTGTCAATGTAAAATGGCACTTAACTTTTAAACTGTTTTGTTGTACTTTAAATAGTTGTAGTGGAAAAAGATTTCAAGGAATAGAAATCTGTTATGTTTACCTTGTAAAAAGTACTTCATGTTTTGTATTTCTAAATTTATTTAAATGAAAAGATGAACAAAACTGACTTAAATAAAGATTTTTTTTCCCTTAAATGCAAATATTCTGTTTTCGGGTGTGTGTGTGTGTGCGTGTGTGCATGTGCACATGTGTGAATTTCTGGAATGGACTGAATGTTGGCTTTTCAACATTCATGAAGACTCACATTATCAATGTTAATTACTCATGTGATTTAATTTTTTTTGCTATACAAACGTAAATGCATCAGTGTGGTAGACACAAAGAGGTTTTCAGAAGGCAAGCTTATTGATAAAAAGAATTGCAGTATTTATTAAATGGCTTCCTGATCATACAAAAAGTCCATTTATGAATATGTTAAAGATTTTTTCTCTCAGAACATAGAGCACTAATAAGACAGTATGCCAAAAGGCTTTATTGTCACATAAATCTGACAGCAAATTTCTGTTAAGGGTTATGCTGCAGTGAAAAAATACTAGACTAAAGACTTTTTTATAGTATTACTATGAAATAATCTTGTTTAAGCCCTCCAAGAAAAAGACCCATCTTCCAAATAGATTTAATCTGTAAATACCCAAGTAGATTTCCCTTCAATCCTGATAGAACACAGTAAAAACAAAGCAAAACAGAAAACCGATGCAAGTCCATAAGGATATCAATACATTTAGAATCAACAAAATTTGCTTTGGATTCTCATTTGCTTCTGCCGGATACCATGATGCCAAATTCCTGGATGGTGATTTCTTTATTGTGGTACTGCTGCAATTGATGGTGTGTAATGATGCCAGCTTTTAATGCATCTTCAATGGAGAACTTCTGGCCTGACTTTCTGTCATGAAGAACTGACGACTCTCCACTGGGACCCTTGACTGAGATCTCCTCCCAGTCGCACTCCTGGCTTTGGAGGTTGACGAACATTTTCCAGTCAATGAGTCCCAATTTGTATGCCTCTTCTGGTTTCATTTCCTTGCCTGTGTCTGGGTCAATGACGATGATGGAACGTCGGAGATGACTCTCCCTCTGTTCCCTCTTGATTCTCATTGCAGCTAAATTATTGTTGAGTGTCTCAATTTCTTGATCTTTTTGTTTTGTGATCATTCTTAGGTCTGAAAGCTCTTTTTGAAGTGAAGCAAGTCTTAATTCAAGGTTCTTTCCATTCTCAAATGGAGCAGACTCTGTGATATGCTTGGTTTCTTTTACTGTGATTTGGATCTCTGACTGAAGTTTCCTGATTTCACTCTGCAGTCGTTGGTTTTCCCTTTGCATCTTGTTGCTTTCATCTCTGACTTGTTCCAGCTCCTTCAAAGACTTTGTGTTGGTGAGCTCCATTTCAGATATATTGTAATTAATGTCTTTTAGTTGCTGGTCCAGTTTATGGCGACGAGTTGTTTCCTCCTCCAAACTTTTCTTGAGCCTTTCTATCTCCAAAAGTGTCTCAGGGTCTTTCTCCACTTGAACTTTTTCAGAGCGTACTATTTTTTCTTGCACCTGCCTTTTCTCCAGAGTTGCCTGCTGTTTTAATAAGGCATTCAGCTCTTCCTCAAGCAGCATTCGTCTGTGCCTCTCCTCTTCTACTTGCAATTTGAGGATGGAATGTTCCTTTTCTTGCTGGGGGTCTTGCTGGAGGACCACCATTTGCTTCATAGTTACCTTTTCCCTTGTTTCCTTGTCCCTGACTTCCAGCTCATTGAGCCGGACTTTTAGTCTCTGGATCTCCAGCTCCGCCTCTCGCCGTGCCCTTCGCTCACGCTCAAGCTCCTCAAGCTGAGTTTCTAGATCAGCTTTTTGACGCTGGAGCTTCGCAAGTTCATCTCTCAGAACGTCCTTCTGTCTCTGCTCATGATTTATATTCTGAGAGAATGTTTGGCATTCGGATTTCAAAAGTGGGTCTTCTTCCATTTTCACAACTTCTTTCTCAACCACTTTCTTTCTCACCTGTGAAAGGTCAATCTTCCTCAGCCGGATCTTTTCCTCATTGGCTGACCTCTCCCTCTCCAGGTCCAAACGCTTCTTCTGCTCTTCTGCCAGTTTTCTTTTGAGGGTCTCCACCTCCTCCTTGGTTCTGGGATCCTCGCGATACTGAAGGACCTCGTTTACAACCTCTTTAGTCTGTATCTGTGGTTTGGTGTCCTTCCACCTCTGAATCTCCTCCTTCAGTTGCCGTATCTCCATCTCAGCCCTTTCTGTGTGGTGGGACTTGTCAACAATTTCATTCCTGAGAGTTTCCAGTTCCTTTTCGGTCTGTGGGTCTGTCTTGTATTTGATTACTTCTTTGATGATTTCCTTGATTTCTATCTGAGGTCCTCGGTTTTTCAGCGCATTCAGTTCTTGTTGGAGTGTTTTCAGCTGAAGTTCTGCATCCCTGTATCTTCTTTGTTGTTCCACCAGGTCAAGACGAAGATTGGCCACTTCTTGTTCAGCCTTTGGGTCAGGCCTAACAATCTCACGCAGTTTCTCCTGAATAATGACCTTTGATTTCTCTTCCTCCAAGCTTGAAATCTTCCTCTGAAGATCAGATTTCTCCCTTTGTGATGATCTCCGTTTTGCTTTCTCATCTTCATGGTGCTGTCTGAGGTTTTCCACTTCTCTTTGCAATGTCATGTCTTTTTCTACTTTAAGTACTTCTTTTATGGAAATCTTTTCCTCAGCCATAGCCTTTTCCTTCTCCAGCCTTCTTAGTTTTTCCTGTAAGAATGTGAGCTCATCTTCCAGGTGTTTTCTGCTATCTATTTCTTTTTGTTTGCTCTCCAGCAGTAGTCTGTATTCGCTCTCAAGCTGTGGGTCATTTTTAACCTTGATGACCTCTTCCTCTGTGATTACTTCCTGCTCCTTGGACTTCTCCTGGGCCAGTGTGGCAACTTGACTCCGAATTTGGATGATTTCATTCTCTTTTATGGTCCTCTGTCTCTTCAGCTCTTCCAACTCGTCTTTCAGCCTTCTAACCTCCTCCTCTTGTCCCTTGTCTTTTTCAATGCGGAGTACCTCTTTTATTGTAAACTGCTGTGCTTCTTCCCTCTTCTCTCTTTCTATCCCACGCAGTTTTAGGCAAAGCACCTCAAGTTCGTTCTCTAGGCCTCGGTTTGTTCTCTGTTCCTCAGAGAGCTTCTGCTGGATTTTGTGGAGCTCTTCATCCAGCTGTGGGTCAGGAACCTTCTTAATCACTTCCTTTTTGACTACAGTGTCTTGTGGTTTTTGACCCTCCAGGACGTAAATATCACTCTGAATAGTTTGAATCTCTTTCTCAAGTTGCTGTCTCCGCTGAATCTCATCTTCCAACTGCTTCTTCACCCTCCATGCTTCCTCACCCGGTGCTGCTGAGCTCACAGACTGGACATTCTGCACTGCTATGGGAACCTCTTGTTGCTGAAACCAAAAATGATCAGCTCATTTTAGGAATTCACAGTGTTGTCTGCAGTATCGCCGGGCTGCACAAATATTAATTGCAACTAAATAATAATCAGAGGTGGACACCACGGCTTCTGAAAGTAAAAGTCCTGCCACATATTTGTTTCACCCATGCACTAAACAAGGTGATTTCACTAATTAGCTCCTCTACCTGGCTGAAGAGTTGTGCTAATTAAATTCAGCTACTGTAGTGCATGGGTGGAACAAATACATGGCAGGACTTTTACTTTCTGAAGCCGGGGTGTCCACCTCTGATAATAATTATTGCAAATTATGACTTCCGTACTCCACAGGGTTCACCAAATGTCTCTGAATGCTGTGTACTGTTCATATCAACAACCTTTACCTGATTCAAAAGACTTTGTGCATACTCAAGATTCTGCAGCCTCTGCTTGTTTACAGCATTGACTTCTGTGAACTTTGCTTCAATGGCAGATTCCTGTTAAAAAAGAAACATTTCCTGAGTGACACATCATCTTTGCAGAACTTCTGCAAAGAACTGCCCCACAAATTATTAGAGTAAAAAGGTTTCAAATGACCATGCATAAACACAGTTGATACTCTTAAAACTTTTATCATTAAAATATAATGTGATTATATAAATTATTTCAAAATATACAGGCAATAATAATCAATAAAGGCAGGTATTTCAGTACCTCATTTTTTACATGTATAGCTGGGGACTCAAGTCGGCTTCTTTTGTATGTCTGTGGGACTAAGCCATCCTCAAAGTCAAGAATTGATTTAAATTTCTCTGTTTCAGTTTCATAATCCTGTGAAAAGTGAAACAGAAATGTTAAAATATAACACATAATCAGAAAACTAAACATTTAAGCAACCAGCCATGCATTACAACTTACATGAATAGCAAAAGATAAATCTTATTTGAAAACACTGTATGAAGTTCATTTGGACCTATTTTCGATTACTGCCCTTACCTTGACTGCTTGCTGGTATATCTGTGCATTTACTGAGACATTGTTCAAGTCCACCTCCTTCCGTGCAATATCAGACAGCAGATTCTGTGAAAAGTAAACATGAATTTCCATGATTTTTTAACATACATACATAATACTGTGTTTGAATGGACTACAAATAAATTAAAATAGCAATAACTATCAAATGCATCACTGAGATTGCTTAAGTCTTGTATAACACACATTCACAAACATACAATAATAAAATTATTGTTATTGTTCAAACACTTACTCTTTGGTTTTTCAGTTTTGCCTCCACTTGTTTGACATCATCATCCTCCTGTGGTTCATAGTTTGGCACTCGGGAAAGCCAGTTATTCAGACTGTCATAATCATTTCGATAGCTGACATATGCAGTCTTGGCTCGTTGTAGACTCTGGGCCCTTGAAGGAAGATTATAATATGCAATTTTGCTAATGCTCTTACGATTCAATCACAAACATAGTTTGATGCAGGTGATACACAACACAAATTATTGTGTTCCAGCATGCTTTTATAAATGGAAAATATGTGAAACGATGACCTGTGTAAGTTTCCCTGGAGGAGAGCGTTTGCTAAATAACAATAATGTAATGTAATGTGAATCCAAAAGAGCATATGCACAATGGATTGCTCACCTGGCATCGATCTGCCTGTTGAGGTTGTCAAAGCGTGTGCTAAGTTTGTGGACCTCGGCTTCTTGTCTTTCAATATCAGGACAATGCTCCTGCAGCTTGTTGGCCATGTTCTCACAGCTGACCTTGGCAGCCCTGAGGTTCTGCTCTGCCTCTGAAATGGTGGGTTTTTTTGATTTCAGCTCATTGGAGAGTTCCTGTGAAAAACAATTAGTAGAATTATGAATACATTTTTTCCTGTGAGAGAATATTGACAGCCTTTAGAGAGGGATTCAAAACCTACCAACAGATCTTGTTGTGTTTTTTCCAGGGCACTCAGATCTGATGGGGCAACTTCCTCCCTGGCCAGAGTATTCTCAAAAGTGGACAACACATTCTTTCCATTTTTCAGGGAGCTCTCTAGATGGTTGGAATTCACAAGTCTGCAAAATGTAAAGAAAACATTTATTGACTTTCCTATATTCTAAAATTACGTTTAAAACCATACCCTTCAAATCTAAGTTTGACTCAAATTAAAAGAAGTTTCATACTTGTCCTCTGAGCATGTCAGCAACAAGTTGACCTTGTCGTATTTGTTTTTGGCCTCATCCACTTTGGTGAAGAGTTGGGGGGCACTGGCGCATTTGGAGTTAGCAGTTAGGAATGTCTCTGCTTCACGTACTCTGGATGTTTTTTCAGGCTCAATTTTCTGAACGACAGCCTTAATTTCCTACAAAGTAAATGTGCATAATGAGTCAAACAACTTAATAACAATCATTTAATCCACCTTCCACAAATCAAATTCCAAACACTGGTGACAGGTTTATTAGGAACTGTTCTACTGAAAAGCTCATGTAATTCAGCGTCAACATGAACAGAGAGGTACCTTCAGCTCTTGCAGTCGATCTGCACTGTCCTGGAGTGAACGGTTCTGCTCCAATGGGGGGCGCACACAATTGTAAATGGCTTTCTCTTGTTTGTCCAGATCATTGGTCACTTTTTCAAGGCAAGCCATCAGCAGGCGACACTGTTGTTCTTCCTTATCTGTTTATAGGAAAGACAGGACAAACCCTTACAACTGCATTTTGTGTGTTTTAATGAATAGCGACTTATAAATGTACAATTGTTTGCATAAATGTTTGCATACAATATTACCCCTATGTACATACCACTGGTGACTTCTTTCTTGAGTTCTTCCAGTCTTGTCAGGAGTGTTCCCTTGCTGCTGGTGGCCTTTTGCTTGATAGTCTTCTGCTGGTTAGCAAGGCTAGTAAAAAGGTAAGGCTGTATTATTTCAGTGTAGTGAAAAACATTTTCAGTTCAATCATTTCCAGTGCAAAACTGTTTACATGGTTCAAACATATAGTACATCCAGAGAAGAGTACCCACTTTTCAGAAACAGAGATGGCTTCAGGGTCAGTAGGGGGGATAATGAAGCACACTGCAGGGGCAGAGATTTTACGTCCAGTTGAATCTTGCACATTCCATTTTATTCCATCATGCTTGAGAAGGGTGTATCGCTCTCCACGGACAATTTGCCCCTAAATGAGAACCAAGCGCAAGAGCTGGACTTACTACCTGTAGTGTCTGAAACCTTGTGTCTACCACAATGCAAAATAAACTGGCAGTTGATTTACATAATGTCATGTACACAGGACAAGATTTAAAAGGATTTCAGAAATGCAAAACATAAAAAACAAGTGGTTTTGCAGCACAAATTCAAGAAAGCAAGCCAAAGTTGACAACATCTTATTCAACAGCTTAAAGATTATAACAGAGGAAGCGGAGCAGAGGCAAGGGAAAGGTGCTTCTGTACCTCTGCGGTGTAAAAGTCGCACAAGGCCTCCACAGGGAGGGGCTTCTGGGGAGCCTCTCTGCGGAGCTTCAGAGGGAGCACCTGCAGGCTGCGCTTCTGAAGGGCTTTCACTCTGTCGTCATAGTGATCTATGGCCTTCATCTGGTCCTGCTCTCACAAAAAGAGCCATAGCAAAGTTAAAAATTTCCTGAGCATGTATTACTGTAATAAATTTGTGATTTTCTATGAAAAAACTCACATCCAAGTCACTGATCAGACCCTCCATTTGGTACATATCTTTGAACTCAGGGTTGTACTTCTGGTTCAGGTCAGTCTCCAGTTTCTTCAGCAAGTCCTCAGTGTCCCGAGAGTCTTTATAATACTGTATTATAAAAACCACACAGTTATACCAAAGCTGCAGGAGAAACTTTGTCAATAAAGTCCCTTTTTCTGCAAAACCTGATGACAATAAGATAACTCTCCTTAAGGCCAAATTCCAAAACATAAAGAGACCTGTCTGCATATGTATTAATTCACTTTCCACAACTTTACCATGAATGTACCTCTCAGTAGTCCAATTCAGTGCTATGCATTTTAAAGTAGCAAATGATGTTTTTGTTTCTTTCCTTTAAGCAAGGAGATCTTGAAAATAAATACAAAAAATGTCTGTAAACCTAACATATTCACCACTCATCCCAAAAGTACAAAAGTGACAAGATTAATGTGCCTTTATGGGTTTGGTGTGTATGCACTCACTTTGTGGTACTCCTCCATGTTTTTGAGGTGGTTTTCCTCACAAATGAGCAGGTTGAGGTATTCCTTCCAGTCTGCATGTACTGCTTCCATGTGTGCCTATGAAACAGCAACATCTCAATACCAATGGCATACTTCAGAACCAGCTAAAACTAATCTCCTCAAATTACAGACTACAGTATCTACCTCAATGACATTCCTCCCTGGGTGGTCTGCAGCTAACAGTTTCTCCCCATCATCACTCAGCTTGGTGACAGTGGCCTCCCTGTCTTCAAGAGCCTTGCTGATGAAGTTCTGTAATAATGTTAACAATTAACATTCACCAAGCATTAAAATTTAGTGAAATGTTGCACTGTTGAGCAAACCACTTGTGTGTGAACCTTACCTCATACTGCCTCCGGCGGGAGAGGTAGTCCAGGTTGGTATCACTCCAGTTGTAGTTGATGCGTTCCTCTGCTTGCTGGTCCATCCAATAGAGCTCATTGGTGCAGCGCATCATGTAGTCCCTCAAACTGATCAGGTCCTGCTGCCGGGCTGCAGAGCTGGTCTGGAGTCAGACATTGCACATCAGCCGCAGGGTTTATCAGCATTCACACTGCAGCCACTGCGTGTATTCAAATTCAGCACGGGTGTGTTTGAGGACATGTGGGGGAGAACTCACAGCACCTACCAGAAGTTTATTGTATTGCAGCTGCAGACTGTTCGCATCATCCTGCAACGCAAAGAGGAATATAAAAAGAGGTGGATACTTCTTACATAACTGCATAAAATCCAGTGACTTCCACAAGCCTTTTAAGTATCACCGACATTAGGTACACTGATTTCCACACTATGAGAGAACTATTCCCTATTAGTTACTGCTGACAGAAAAGAGAATATTTATTAATTAAGGGCCAATTGGATGCCTCATCTGATGGATCACCTTGTCATCACTCTCAGTTATGTGGGGGGCCAAAGCTTCCACCTCACAATGGAAAATGTTGTGTTCATCCACTTGACTTTCCACTGTGGGCAAGTCACTCCCAAATCCCCTGTTACTGAGGTTCCCCTGTTTGAATAAACAGACATAGAGTGTTATCATCACTTCTAACATACGTACTGTGCACCCAACACAGATTTAGATTTAAAATTGAGAAACACATGTCAAAAGTGAAGCAGGACAAAAGGCAGACATTTTGACCATCACCTGCTTTTCCTCAATTATCTTTCTCCAGTTGACACTAGGATGCCCTTCTGGGCGTGTTGCTGATGTGAAGTTGTAAATTTTGTCGTACTCCTCACGAAGTTTAAGAACTCGTTCTCGCAGCTGCTTTATACTGTAAACAACAAAAAACCATCAAGGATCAAGCCTAAGCTCCAATACTTATAACTTCTCACGTCATCACTGTACGATATGACAAGTTAAAAAAAAAGCATTTGCCTGCAAACTTTAATTTGTGAAGCAGAATTTTGCTAGAGGAACTTATGATTAGGTTTCGCACTTTCTACTAACCACTGGAGTTCTTTTTTTAATTTTTAAAAGATAGGAGTAACAGCTTTACACCAGTAGGAAAATTCATTTTAAATATTAATGAAAACATATCATTGTTCATTTTATTGTTTCAAACCCTTTCGCTTTTGTATTTTAAATGCTATCTGCCCAGCAAACCTACTCGTCTTCGATCATTTCTGCCTGTGGATGGGTCAGGCGAAATGCTTCCGCAACATCCTCATCTAGGGCCTTCAGAATATCCAAGGAAGCCAGGATCTTCTTGTTGATGTCATCTTGGTAGAGCGCCGTCTTTCCTTCATTGATCTTATTCACATCCTAACAATGAGCCATTTTTTCCAGAGTTAAGGAGCAGTCAGCAAGACGGACCCAATTTTCCAGCAGTATTTATCAAAGCTGGCCACCTACGTACCTTGTTCAGATTTGTCTCTATGTCATATATGGTCTTCTCCACTTTGTCAGCATTCTTCTGCAGTCTCTCCACTAGTGCTGTCAGCTCTGTGGCAGATGCTCTGAAAGAAACAGAGCACAGGGCAAAAGTATTTACACCATTGATCAACAACTGTGTTTCATGCCATACGGTAGAATCATGGACTTACATCTCTGTAGCTGAGTTCATGAATCTTGTCATGACTTGATTAATCAAGCAGATTGGCCATGATGAAATATTTTGAACACGGAAGTTCCTCCTATCTTGGTAATTTGTGCATAATAGCCAGTATTTATAAACTGTAGAAAGTGAACCGTGAAATGTCTATGATTCACACAGCATATAATAGCAAAAAAATTATCATAAAGTCAATATGCTGAATCCCTTAAATTGTACTATTTAAGCTTTGAGGGACTCCAAATTTGAAATCAAGTTTGTAATTAAATATCATTTATTCTCATTCTGCTTGAGCCATAAAAAGTAAATATTGAAAATTCTGAGGGAGGATGACAGATG
Source organism: Megalops cyprinoides (assembly GCF_013368585.1). NCBI lineage: Eukaryota > Metazoa > Chordata > Actinopteri > Elopiformes > Megalopidae > Megalops > Megalops cyprinoides. Next base: position 31,759,536 of record NC_050583.1, read on the forward strand.
GATTGGTTGCAGTCAGCATTTGTTTGGAGGAATTCATTCCCTGAGCACTTTACATTACTCAGATGGTATGCAAATACAATGCCTGACAGAATCTTCCTTAGGTAAATATTTCCTTTACCCTTTAGACAATACTGTCATTGCTGCGTACTTTCAGCTGAATCACAGGATTAAGGTCACTGTAGCAATTTCAACTTTAGTATAATATTGTTTTTTGTACCATTTACCAAGCATTCAGTTTATATAAACACTGTGAGCACATAATTACTGAACATTGATTTAGGGATGTTTAAAGTAGAAAAAATGTCACTATGTTATCTTTAGCCAAGTCCATAATTACAACATCTGCCAAAATTTTCACACCATCTGTGTCTTCGTACTTTGTTACAAGGATCACACTGCATATAGTTGAGCAAAACGCCCTACTATTACACCCATATTATTAGTTATTTATATATAATTCTGGAAATCCTGATTAGACTATAAAAACAATTTCTCCTCATCACTGTACACCAGTGTGGCTTCAGTTAATATTACGGTTTTGGTTTTGATTCAAAAGCAAGTCTGAACCTGAGGTGAAACACCGACAAAGCATTTTACCTTCAGGATACCTGGGAACTTTTTTTTTTTGGTGCATACTTGCACCCATGAGTCATGTGGACATGTATTTGTTCTTAAAATAGGGTATGCTGTAATTTAATTTATGTAATGTATCGAACTTGATTCAAACTGAGATTACCCAGTAAAAACAAAGGATAACAGGTTATGAAATACTAAATCAAGAACCAGTTCATTTGAAAATGTACAGTTGTTTTGTACTTTGGCCCTGTGCAGACAAAAATGAACTGTTCCATTATCGCATAGAAAGTGAACAGATAAATGAAACCATGTGGTTTTGTTTTGTTTTATTTTTAATTTGTTGCAACAGCTAAGTAATTATTAATTACAATGTGGCTTTAAATGTCAAGCCCTTACATTCTGGTTTGAAAAACAGGTCAAAACACAATTCATAGTGGTGCCATGCTCATTCATTGGGGTTACACAAACCTTTACCTATTTACACCATAGGACAATATACATCCTTGCAACAACTACACACCATGTATAACTGCCTCCAGTGCATGTAGGTGATTAACACAACTTCCATAAAGTTCAATCAGTGCAGACTGTTTTGTTGCATCACACAACAATATTTCAAGGTTTTCCAAGTAAAAAGAAGGCTGTGATACTCTGAATGAATAGGCAGCTCTTGCTTTATCTCTGCATTTGCATGAACAGAACTACACTGGCCTTCATTTGACTGTCTGTGTACATAACGACAGGCCTGAATTAGTGAAGGCTATCAACAGGTCACCAGCAAAAGAGACCTGATCAAATGAAAGAACCATATGCAGGTTGTAGTTACAAGTCAAATCTGAAAACACACTGAATGTTTTAGAGACCTAGCTGGGCAGTGTTGTGTATTGCCATGCAAAGTGTCTGTGCTGTATCTGCTTGTGGTCTCTCTTTTATGCTCTGGATGGTTTTCAACGACAAGGCGTATATCAGATGCCATTCAAAGGCAGACAGCAGCACAAAACAGAAACTTCTTTATTCAAAGATGCTGTAAACTAGATCCCATGATGTCAAACTGAAGATTGTATATCATGCTATGCGTTTCATTAGGACATGCCGCTAACCTTTTCCCAACTCATTTATTTAGGATCTATGCTGAAGTGCGTAAACATGCTTGCTTAGATGTATCAGTCTGGGTGGAGTGCATTCACATTACTAAGATTCCATGGAGGCTTCCATCCAGTCTAAGCTCTGCTGAGACTTAAATGCTAGACCTAGCAATTACATAATTGCTTATTACTGAATAACTGTCGCATGAAGGAAATAATATTGCCAAGCTGTGTCAGTTGGACTGTGCTCAACACTAACTCCATGCAATATGTTGAACTATTTAAAGATCTAATGCCACTACTTAGAGAATACGATTTCCATCCAACCTTTGTTTGTCTGACAAAAATAAAGCAAATACATTGTTCCCTTTGTAGTGAGCCCTGTCCATTCCAAAGAGGTGTTATCTTGTTTTAAGCAAGGCACACACTTACAGAGATGTTTTTTTTTTTTTTTGCAGTGGCTGAAAGACCAGTTCTGTCAGCTCACCATGGCACCATCAGGGACATCAGCTGTGACTTTCGCCATGTTCACTCATTCATTTGAACTGCTTTGGCTGTTTTTTTTTTTTTTCTGGCACAAGTAAATTCAAGACAAGTAAACACAGATCTGAAGAACTGGGTCCATTTTTCAAAAATGGGCAAACCTGACAGAAATTTGACAGCACCTACACAATAATGATCTACTGTGGTGGTGTTTATGTTGTTACACAATTTAGCCTCTAAATCCAGTAAAGTTGGTTTCAATCAACTAAAATGTTGTTTTTAATAAAACTTAACATCTAACAGTAAGACAATTGAGAACTGTAAGGTGTGGCACTACTCTAGTAAAGGGTAAGGTCTCAGCTGAAAGGGGAGGACAAAGGATATTTAAAGAGTGGGTGGGTAAAGACCTGTTATGTAGGCACTGTTAATTATGTGTTGTAACACAATGCGGCCCCCCAAAATAACAGAAAATTAATGTTTAGTGACTGAACACATCCGCGCGCGTGTGTATTCAGTCTGTTTCAGCTGGTTCTTTACCTTTGCCTTGCCTTACAACAGCATTGCTCTACTGTTTTGCCCACTGTTATGCCACACCTATCAATCTAATTTACTATAAGCAAAGACGTGGAAATGCAAAACGCGTCAGCATTCGAGATTTCAAACTTGTAAATGGATTCAACGCAACTTTCCATTTCCTATATCCCTTTCTACCAGGCTACAGATGTCGCTATGAATAGCATAAACGTAAACAGTACTCGTGACTGCTGGAGGTTTCATGTTAGACAGACTTAAATCCCCAGTTTTTCTTTGATTGGCCAGTCATCTTATATAACTGTTATGCAAACACATGTAATAAATAGGTAAATATCGAGTGTTTGACAAAAATGAACCTCTTGAATAGTGCAGTACTTACTTTTTCGGTGTGATAGTAACGCTATTCTTGGAACTCTTTTTCTTAAACATGGTGACGGACTCGCTGCTTTCTTGAGCACCTGTTTTGGGGACAAGCGGTGATACAGTCCTGGTACAAAAGACGCGGCTCGGATATGTCCTGTCAAACCAAATTCCCCCTCAAGTATAGACGCGCTACACACGGTGCCAAAGATCTCGGCTGGATTCTCGCCGTTTCGAGTCGCTGAACTGTCAAATGAGACACTTGATTCGATGCAACTGAAACACTACCAACGGCCGGACTGGGATACGCCCATTGAGGTGGTGTATACCTGTAGCCTATCAGCGCAGAGGTGGGGCTTCTGTTTTAGAACTCGTAGATAGATCCCCTCTGTACACACAACAGCATGACAAACACAATCATGGTTCATTTCAATACTGATAATCGAGTCTGATGTGTCCAGTTGCGTTAATGAACGTGTTCATAAGAAAGTGCAAAGGTGAACCAACACTTCGCTCTGGCCGTTTCTAACTTTGGATGCTCTTTATTAATTCACAATAAAATCTCATCATAAAATTTATAATTGACATTTTATGAATGGCGCAAATTGAAAACGCGTCTGTGTTCATGCTGGCCCCATGGACATTATGAACATGATGTTAATTAACTGATTTATACATTTATCTCTGTATCGGTCTGGTCCGGAACAAGCGTGTCCTCATAGCAAATTTATTTTATTGAAATTTTATTTTAACCAAAAGTTAAAACATGCTACAGGGTCTAGTGAAGTCTTATAGTATCTACACAGTATTCACTCTTTGTGTGTAAGTGCTGAAAGATCTCTAAGAGATGAGGCTTTAGATTTAGTTTAATTATTATAGTAGAGGTTATGTCTTGTAGCACATAACATGGCACTAATGGCACCGATAATGATGATGATCGTTGTAATACCAATACCCATATACATAATGCCAATCATTCATCCAGGAGGTGGTGGGCCCTGTTGCTGAATTAATGAATTAACTGATCATTACTGTGATGTAATGAGCATACCAATCTGACCAAACAGGCTGAACAAACCTAATCAGAAAAACAGAGTTTTGCCACCCCAGTGACAAACATACAAAAAAGGCATCCCACTTTCCACAGTAACCATGAAATCCCTCCATGCACTAAACGTTGGAATACTTGTGAGATACAGAAAGGCTGCAAGCTGCCTGCTTTTGGATCAGTGGTGGTTGGGCAAGTTGAACCAGTTGGGGTTTTGGAAGAGCTGCAAGTTTCAAAGTGAATCAGAATAAGCCTGGATTGTTCCCAGTTAGAATAGGCTGGTTTAGAACGCATGAGAAAAAGTTTCTGTGGGCCGCAGCAGGAGCAGCTAACTTCCTGTGCAGGACCAAACCTGCAGGTTTTCACACCTATTTATGCTGTGCGAAATCTATCCCTGGTACTTTCCTATGAGTGCAGTCAGTCACAATGGACCTCAGCTGGAGTGACATAGTGTTCAACTTATGTCAGCCCTGGCAAGGTCCGTCCTGAAACAATTTATCCACTAAGCACTTTGGGTATAAAAAGGAGGGATTTAGTCATTAGTCAAGGGGGTTTGTGCGATTAATCAATGGACAAGAAACAGTGGCGCTGACTGGCTGTATGGATGGAAACCGAGCTGTAACAAGCTCAAAATGCAATTTCTAAAAGTGACAACTTGAATCTCAATGCACGTGTGTGACCTTTAGTGACATCATGAAGGATGAAATTTATTTTCAGTTTTTCATTATTTTTTATTTTCATTTAATCCCAAGAATCGAAATGTTGACATACTTTCATTGAGCAGGCACTGTATTTCTGCATGTTATGCCAAACATTTCTTATAACAGGTGTAGCAAGTGCTTTAGGCTTTTGACCTTTGACACAAGGATACTTTTGACCCTGGCTGTGCAGTTTCTTAGGAGATACTGAATACATGAGAGGGCTCCCAACTGTCATGCATTCAGTGTGACTCTCACACTTTGCACCCATTACTCACAGTTGTGCATTTTAAATGCATTCAATGGTTAAATGCCTCTTAGTGTTTTCTTTTCCATATTAGTGCCTGTATTGTTCTGTGATTTTCAGTTTTTCACCCATAATTTTTGTGACAAAAATAGATGCCTCACATCCGGTCATTAGTGATAGGCTTGGCATAGTTAAAACATACTACCTTGAAACAGCTGAAATATTTAAATGAAAGATTGTGTAATATGCTGGGGAGAAGCTGTGTAGTTCACATGCACTGCTGCTACTGCACTGATTTCTCTGTTCAACATACTCAGCACATCAGCACTGTCTATGTCTCATTCCAGCCGTTTATCTTAGGATGCCAACCCTGGCATGAAGGAGCCATTGTTAAAGGAAGGGAAACAAATGGGACAGGAACAATGTGTGCTGATTAAAAGTCTGTGTGGTCCCTTTGATTTAAGCTTTGTGTTGTCAAGTTTGAGTTCAAAATAAAGACCAAAGACACAGATGTTTTGAGAAATCATTTTTTAAGGTTTGTTTAAATTATTTAATATCTGCTTTCACTAATCTGCTTTCACTAATCTGCTTTCACTGCTTTGAGGAAATTTCAAAGGATCTTTCACCTGACTGTTGTATCTGCAGGTGTAATGTGTACTGTTTATGACAGAAACAATCTGAGAGAGCTGAGGTACAGTTTTCACAGCATTATTTTCATAAGTAATAATGTACTGATATATTAAACATAGAGGAGGGGTGTAACAAGTCTTTTCCACTAACATCCTATTATATCATATGCCTTTATGTAATTATTTCTATTATTTGACATCCATTTTGTAAAAACAGTGTTCATTAATCCACCAACTGAAATAGTTCTCACTTGTAAGTTGCTTATCTCACTTGTAAGTTGCTTTTGATAAAAGCATCTGCCAAATGAATAAATGTAAATGGTAAAAGCAATACAACGTTTTTTGTTCTATTAATACGTATATAACGGAAAAATGACTTCAGTTTAGTTTATTAAGTCTGAGAGAGAATAAACCCAGTGGTCTAAACATTAACCACATTTTGTCCTGATGCCTGAGCAAAAATTAACAGTACAGAAGTCACACATTCACTATCAACCTTTATGCTTTGCATTGAGGATATTTTTATTTTTCTTATTCAAAACACTTTATGCTTTCAGCATGTGTTAATTGGAAATTGTCTCTGCTCTCTCTGGAATTTTAGCCAGAGTTCATGTTGGGCTTTTTCAGAGTTCATTCAGAAGCAGAGGGAAGTAGTTGTTGTAGTCCAACTTGAAATGCCATGAATGGAATGTCAGAATTGATTTAAGCTATAACTTGCTCAGTTGCATTTTTGTGTGAATCTGATAAGGCTGGACAAAAAAGGAGAGCTGGGTAGATACATATAATTTTTTGCATAGTTGAAATGTTTATGTGCATGATGAACACAGTATGTGTAATGTACAGATTAGATGAAAAGCTGTGAACCGATACTCACACAGGAAAAAGAGACAGACAAATGGGACTGCTACAGCTGATTACTGCTCTTCTGTTTACTATCCTTCCGCCCTCAAATTCAGCCATTGCGAACAGTTTACCGTTTAAAGATAACAACATTTCAACAATGTTTCAAAATGGTCTTGTAGATGGAGTTTATCATTACAACGAAATTTCTGTGGTTTACTCCAGAAGGAATGTGTTCTGTATGCACTGTTGTAAAAAAGGTGTAGTAGAGCTGCGCCCTTGGTTGTTATGTGTAATCTATAGCTTTGATTACAGTGATGGGTGGGAGGATATCTTAGAGTCAATAAGCATACCCTGTGTTAGTCAGGGCGGTGCTGACAAGGGCAGTTGCAGAGGTGTGGGGGTGGTGGGAGTGGTGGGGGAGCATTCAGTGAGATTTCTATATTTTTGTCCCTACAGGTAAAACAAGCCCTTGACTGATCTCTTGACTGTCCTTCTTACAACAGATCAGTCAATGGAGAGATCAGAGATTCAGCCCAGTCTGTGGGGGGTGGGGTGTGTGTGTGTGTGTGTGTGTGTGTGTGTGTGTGTGTGTGGGGGGGGGGGGGGGGGGGGGGGTTGCAACATTTTTGTCAGGTTGGAGCTTTGTTCCTGGAGTGTGAAGAGTTAAGTGCTGTGTGTGTCGCTCCTGCATGGGTGTGTTTCAGCCAGACAACATTGTTTCATGTCTTAAGAGATAAACACGTTGTAATAGTAGTGCTGGCACCTCATAAAGGAGAGACCTACGTAGTTTTCCATAGTAGGCAAACAAATACATTACGTAACAAGTGCATACTTTAAAGAGTAGTGTTTAAATCGAATCGTAGTTAGATAGAATCTGTAATTTTGTTGAGCTAAAGAAGATATTTCAGTATTGTATTAAGTGCCAAGATGCACATATGCTCATAAGACCTGAAACATTGTGTGCTCTGGTTTGTTTTTCAATCCCATTAATTGTGCCCACATTGATGAATTTGCCAATTTTGTGTTTGGACAGGAAAAGATTGCAACAAGGTCAATAAGGCAAAAGCAGCTAAAAATGTTGCTGCGGTGAAATTGGGCAAACGTCTGATTTCACCCAGCCTAAAGTTGGAGTTTATGATTTAAAGGTTGACAAGACACAAATAGTCTAATGTTTTAAAGATAATAAAGTTTCAGCAATATTGCAATGCAATTCAATTTGTCATGGCCAGGAAATTTCTGTAGTTTGGAGAAAAAATGTTGCATTAGTGAGGAAGTGTTTATTATTTTTGAGGGACAATTTGTGTTGAGCATACAATGGATTTCTTTTTCACATTCTCCTTTTCACTCACTCTTTTTCACTTGTTTTCCTCTATGAGCAAAGTTTACTGGCAAAATTCTGGATGAAATTTTCACTAAAGGTAGTGTGAAAGGAAGTTGGCTTTGCTGTTTTTTTTTTTTTTTTTTTTGGATGGCATGTTTAGCAGTTTCTCAATTATTTTATCTTTGTTGATTATATAGTTTCTTTTTTCATTTATTCACACTCTTTATGACAGCCACCCAATAAATGGTTTTTAAAAGTTAAAGGCGTGGTTTGCTAGTCTATAATCAGAGAACTGCTCTACTAAGGAATCTCACAGGCCGAGGTGTCAATGCTTGCAGCTCAACACACAGTGACATTTTTTCTCACAGTATTACCTATGATTGTGCAATGAGCCCGAAGCCTCTGTCCACATTTCAAAAAAGCAATCCCCAGCAACCATACATCTGACTGGATTGACACCAATCTATAAACTAAAGTTACTGAGTTAACGTCAAACACAAACTCAAATAGTGCCTGGAGGTTATTTCATGTTGCTATTCATCATCAGTACGCTTGGATAAGGCCATAATGACAGTGAAATAGAAAACTGAAAAAAGTAGTTTTATCCTCTGCAGCTGTGCTTTTGAAATAACCCTTCCCCCAAAATGAGTGAGAAATCTGTGTTTAAGCAGGGTGCAGCATCTCTTGTGTGTTCGGTTCTGGAACAGTGCTGTGAGATGATGTCCAGTTTTATCAAAGGATTCCAGTACAGCCCTGTGAGAACCACCTCCAGTATAACACAGGGCTCTGTGCAGGCATGTCTGCCGCATCACACAGCAGCTCAGAGCTTAATGAGAAGATAAACTGGTTTTAATTCCATTGCATGTACCCTGTATGGGCTTGTTCCATGTTGAATGATGTCTATCTAGCCTCATTACCTTCCATGGAGAACATGAGTCTTGTGTAATTCTGTATGTGGAATATTATATTCTTGGAAGACAGGGATTACATGGTACTACCTCATCACTGAAATGCTCTCAAACTCCAGAAATAGAATGGAAAATATATAGGACAATACATGAAATAGATTCACAGTTATATTACACTATATGGGCACTGCTGACATAAAAATAGCAAGACTTAAACTTGTGACCCTGTGATGAGCTCTCTGAAGAAATCCAGAGTGATCCCTTACCTAGTCAAGTAAGACCATCCAGAAAAATCTTTTTTTTTGGTAAATATTCTTTCTATTTTTTAAGATTCAGAAGTGTGTAATGTTCTCAAATGTAGTCAGCCTCACTTTGAGTCAGTCTGGCTGTGTGACATTGTTTCTGACTGAAAGAGATTAAAATAACAATGACAAGTCAACTAATAAAGAAGCAGCCCTGGTTCATCTTTTCTATTGAAACAATAACTGCACTGGTAATCATACAAGCACTTTTTACTTTTTGCATCAGTATTCATGTATCTATATCAACATAACTTATTTTTAATGGCATCTCATTTACAGTACAATGTTGGGAAGCCTGTACAGTTCATTACAAAGAAAATTGCTGGAGTGCTGTTCAATTTTGGAAAAATAGACATATTTAGATGTATTTGTTGTATTAATCATAATTAGCTTATAGGGTAAGAATTAGCAAATAGTTAACATTATCTGACTAACTAACTATATGCATGACAGCATGACATTGTATGATAAAACTGATACTCACAATCATCAACCCAAATTAATCCAGTAAAGATTAACACCATAGTAAAGAACACACATTTACAATATATTTTATATTAATTACAGGATACTTTTTTATTAATTCATTTTAATCCAGCTTCAAATGAACTAGCCAGCTAGCTCTGCAATATTGTAGAACCAGAATTGTTTATCAGCACAGAATCTATACTGTTTTTGAGGTTGGCAAAAATGAACAAAATTAACAAGGAAACAATTATGTCATTCTTAGCCAGTTGCCATAATTCAAAGAATAACATTTCTTTCCATAAAATGCATTAAGGGTTTAGATTTTAAAAATGGCTGGATTTTTTTAAAATAGCTTTAATGTCTAGGTAACATGGCAAAAATTGGATCTAGCATTCATGAGTTTTGACAGTGTGTCAGTCCTCTGGGAGTGTATGAATAGTACATGAGTAAGAGAGTAAGAATATAAGTAAGAATGTCAAGCATGTAGGATTTACTGCAATGAGGCAATAACCATCTCAAGGAATTTTCTACAACTCCACACAATAGGTTGTATTAGAGTGTTGCTGCCGCAGGTTAATAAAACATTTCAGATAACAACCTGTCTTTAACCTCAGCCTAAAAAAGGTATATATAAGTCCTTAAAGCATACATTATTACCATGGTAGCCTATAGTGATGCATATTTCAATAGGAAATAGACATTTTCATCATAAGACACCAAAGTAGTCTATATGTCAAATGGTGGCTGTGGCAGTTTATTAGCCCAACTGTGGATGGAGCAATACTTCTCTTGATGGAGCATAAGGGGGCATGGAAACCTGCCAGGAATCATTCTTTTGTCTAGATCTGAATGACACGAACAGTTTACCAATGTATATGCAAATTTAGTAGATTATCAACTTACAGCTGTGTCATAGCATGTTCAGATACTTTGAAGTGTTACCGTTTGAGAGGTGAGGACTTAGCTGTAAAATATTCTGTCTACATTCCTGACATCCTTTAAAGGTTTCTCATATCACAAGTTGCATTTTCCCAACTTAAGACAAACTAGACAAAATCCTCCTGGTCCCAGATTTTCTGTCCTGCAGCCTACTGGACTGAACAGTGGGCCATATGGACCAGCGATCTTGAATCAGCCCTCTGGGGTTGGGGCAGGCTTTGGCAGGGAGCCCTTTGGCATGGAACACAGAGGAAGAGTTGGAGGATCAGAAAGGCTCTAACAGCAAAATACCCTTTGCTACAGAAGCCTCTGTGTTTTCGTAACACTGTTATGTCTCCAAAACAGTCTTGATCCATAGCAATGCGCTCTAGCCACATATTCAATCACAAATAAGAGCAGGCCCTCGCCAGGCCACTGTCCCTCCAGATGCCGTCATGTCTCTCCCTTTTTTTATTTACTCGGTTGTTCCATCACTGTGACACCTGCAGATAGCTATGACATGCTGGTATGAGACCAGGAAGAAACCTGTTCCACTGGATTTCTTTCCCAGCTCCCCCTCCCCCACAGGCTGCATCTTGGCAGCAGTGCCAACAAATCATCCTGGTCATGCCTCCTGCTTCTAGAGAAGGGAGGAGTTCCAGTCACTCTCAGCAGCGTTGGGCTTGGCATAGCAAACAGTGGACACCAGTGTGCGCAGACCTCAAACAGGATTATGAAGTTCTTTCAATAGGAAAAAAAACATTGCTGAAATGACTCTCCTGCTGCTGATTGCAAGAGATGTTGCAAAATGAAGTTTCCAGTTCAAGTTATTGTGCTAAAAGGCTAATGTGCTGCTATTCTGGGTAAATGTCAAGTAATAAAACTTGGCTGGGTCACTGCCACCACTGTGGGTTGGGCTTTTGTGACTTTGGCCTGAGTTCAGCCTTGAGCAACACAACAGATAACCAATAAGTCATCCTTTCAAAAGGTTGCCAATAACTTTTATACATCATTGAAAAAGAATCTGATCCAGTTATAACAGGCTTTAAGGAATCCTCACACCAGAAAGCACAACAATTGGTTTATACTTTATTACATGCTTCCTATCATTTAACCCTGGGTTCAGTCAACATTTGCCCTTAACTTTGATTTACAAATAAATAGAAGGTATCTTGTTTTCCATAATATTTACCTAATCCATTTTTGATTGCGGAAACTCACTCAAATGTGTTTATGAAGGGAAAAAGAAGCATTTCAATTTAATTGTGAGTAAAAACTGAGGACAAATATTGATTGAATACAGAGATTGGTCACTGTATTTGGTGGGGAGTACATAAACTATCGTAAACTGCTAATGCATTCTGTAGTTTATTATTATTATTATTATTATTATTATTATTATTATTATTTGCTGGGTAAGATAAATTAAGTACAAAATTTTTGTCTCTAATCTAGTGCAGTGTCCCAGGGATGAGTGTACCCTGATGGGGGTTTAAATCCACATAGACTTCTAGAAAGACTTCTAAATAGACTTCGTGAAAAAGATGGCAGGAGATCTCCACTATGATTGCAACACAAATGCAACATGCATAATTTTCAGCATAATTTTTAATGATTGGTTTACATCATACAAAAAATATGCAGTTCATTTTGCTGCATCTGTAAAATCTTTAGTTTTATTGTATTGGATTGATATACATCTGCCATGCATGTTCACTGTCAGCTCTGGTTTGTAATACCAAATGCTTTGAGGTTTTCCAACAGCCTGTAAAATGTCTTTTTAAAAACCATTTTAAACTTCAGTCAAGTTCACAAATTTCAAAAAAGATCTTTTGGCCAAACACTGCACCAGCATGCCAATTTTGAAGCAGTCAATGACAGCATAACGATTTAATCAACTTCTTTGAAAGTTTCTGAACGAATTTATAAGCTTCCCAAAATGAGTCAATAGGTTCTGTGACATATTTATAGCCTGTGATTGTGTGTGTGGTATTTATCTCTCAGTGCAGATTCCTTCAGAGGGAAAGCCAGCTTGCTCATTAATCTTCAGTAGCGCAGAGCTCAGCTCTCCTGTCTGTCACCGCAGCTTGCGCCCTCAGTCTTCTTAATCTCACTTTCGGCGATGCCTTTTAGCATCAGCGTTCCTCCCGCATCACTTCTAATCCCAGACTGAACAGAGAGGTACTCCCACAACATACAAGCGCTGTGTGCCTTTGTGTCTGCGGTTGGCAGCACCCACACGTTCTCTGCACTCACTCCCCCGATCCCTCAACCCTGCTGCTCCACCCTCCTGACGAGAAAGAGACAGTTCCCATTTAAAAAACTCTGCTGTTGGGACTACGGTGCTGCTATCAATCTTGAGTTACCAGCATTCAGACGAGTCAGGTTATATTGTAGTGGGCAGTATGGTAAATGCAATTAAAAATAGACAGAAATTGAAATGAAACACCTCATTACTATTGGACCAGTAAAGCAAAATAATCTGATGTGTCACCGCGCTATTCATGTAACATAAAGGTGTTTAATCCAAGGAGCTCCACTTGTTCACTGCCTTGATGATGAGAGTGGGTTGCATAATGAGTATACCATTAAAACATGAGACTGGCCAAAAGACTGAAATCAGATCTGTGTTTGCAGGCCACAAGACCACCGGGCCAATGCTGCTCATATGAGCATGGTTGCAGGGATTATGGGTGAATGCTACAGAAGATGAAAGGTCATGTGTTGTCAGCTGTTGTTGTCTAGTAAATGCATGAGAAGGGGGTCTGACTATAAATAGTAGCTTTCTTCTCCACATACACCTCTGCTATTTGTGTCTGATAGGTTGTGTCAACAATGCTGACCCTACGACATCACAATACTCAGAGGAAGAGAGGGACAAAGAGTGCCTCTTCACCTGCTGGCATGATGTCTTTGATTGTACAATCACTTGTTTTACAATGATGCATTTTCAGTCATCATCCCTGTCTCATACTGTTTTTCAGACGTCATTAAAGGCATTATTAATAATATGATAGTGTCAGGGGAGGGGTTTGTGTCACAATGAGCCAGGAACACAACTCTAACCGACCATACTGCACACAGACACACTACCACGAGTTAAAAGGTCCATATAACCATATAACAGGGCCATCTCGTAAAGCTGTTTCTCAGTTCCATGTAACTTTCTCTCACAGGCCTGACCACCACTATGCAAATTCTAATGTAGACAGTGTGGGTGTATGTAATAGTAATGTTAATGGCTGCTGTTGTTTCACCCTATTATTTTAATTTGCGTTAACTGGGACATAGACTTATGCAAAGCTTGTACTCAGTTGTACAGTATCTGCCCAGTGCCTTCCTGGTAGCAGTACAGCAGGGGTTATTCTCACAGATCTCAGTGGATGGCTGGGTAAACTGACAGCATGGCAAGTTTGCCTGGGGCAGTTCTGTAAATAAACCAATGCTCTATTTTATGTGTTTTGTATACCTGGGACTACTCAAACCTTTCAGCTTTGCAGTTCAGCTGCAGTTTAAAGGTAATAACTGAAATCATATCTGTTTTTAAGCACAGACATTATAAAAATGAACTTGTTTGAAAATACTGATTACAAACACAGAACATCTGCTGATCTGAAATTACCAGGTCATAGTATGCCACTGCAAAGGAGAGCCTTTCTGAATGTGATACACTTTAGGGTTTACACAGCAGTTATACAGCAGAAAACCTCAGAGCAGCTGACAAGGCCACATTTTTCTTATCTGTTTCCATAGCAACTTCACAGAAGACATTCAATGCATTTGACAGATGACTGGAGGGCACACTCAGGTTGTGCCTGTAGTATAGGTGGGGCCCTCAGAATGACGCTATTGCTCAACCTGATGCAATCCATGTCAAAAGAGCTCCTCAAAGTGGGTTTTTGCATTCTGTGTGTTGTGGGATGGTGTAATGCTAAAAGAGGGACACTGGCACTCTGCCCTCCACAGCCCACCAGGACTGCAACACTAGTATGAAAATAATAATTATACATTTAATTTGCTAGAGAACCTTTCATTTAAGAAAAATCTGAAAGTCCTTTACAACAATTACAAACAATATGATACAAGAAACAGGCTAATCTAATAAACTGGCTCATGGGTAGATGTCACCTTAAATTATTATTATTTTTAAAGACCATCTTTCATCTTATGAAATACAACTTTATGTTGCGCTGAGGTGCATGGCTACACCACAGCGGATCGTTACAATGCCATAGAGTGGAGGTTATTGCAGTTACATTTGTATCAATATGTAGAGTAAACCATCACCAGTAGAGGGCAGACTAAACCACAACACTGTACTAATCCAGAAAAAAACTCTTGATTTTCAGTTTAATTTCTAACAGTCATTGTTAAATCCTTTACTTTGTACCTGTAAAAATAGATGCAACCACAGTTTGTATGTTTCTCCCCAGAGCATTCAGCCTCACAATGAGTAAAACACTCACAGTTTTTTTTTTTCTAAAGTATAACGTGCCTTTACAGATGTCCTCACATATTGCAGTGTTTACCTGAAAAATACATAGTGATGGATAGGGCAACACCCAGAGCACAGATGGGCTCTTTCAGCTGCAAATGAGGTTTTCTATCATTTAACATTCCATAGCTGAGTCAATACTTTGGGACAAGCAGTGATCTGTTGGGTCCATAAATTGGATGGGTACAAAAAGAAAGAACAGACCCTCAGCCTCTATTAGAGCTATAGAATGTGTGTGTGTGTGTGTGTGTGTGTGTGTGTGTGTGTGTGTGTGTGTGTGTGTGTGTGTGTGTGTGTGTGTGTGTGTGTGTGTGTGTGAGAGAGAGAGAGAGAGAGAGAGAGAGAATGTGCATGTGTGTGTGTACACAAGATTGCACCTGATGTAATTAGATAGATGGGTAACACTTGTCAACAAAAAGGTTACTGTAAAAGAATTTACATGTAATTGGGTGTTTCAGTTACATGCATTGTTCCGTATCCATTACATAACATTTCAAATTATTTTTTTAGTTCACATATCATACTGCACTCTTTCCTCACGTTTATGAGCATAACAGTATCTATGGACTCACTGCATGGACTCAATGTCCACAGAGTGGCGATTCTACATGAGCACACAGCAGTTTGGCCTTACATGTCAAAAACCACAATTATGTACTATGTTTAAAGTTGTCTTTCCAAACTTTTCCAACATTTATTTTTCTCCTATTTCAGTCCGAAAATGAAAATGTGCAAGGTGTTTGGCAAATACTAACCCTTTGAACACGAAGTTCAAACCTTTTTGCAGTTGTGACATATTCATCTACCGAGTTCGCCGTTTTGCAAAAAAGGGTGGAGTATAATTGTGAGCTGGGCCCGAAAGAAAGCAGCTGAAGCTATAAGCAAGGTTCATACTTCAGTCTCTAGCGGACATATGGGAGAGGAGCTTAACAATTAAGACAGGGCATTGCTGCTTAGGAGTGGAGAGTCACAACACGGCTAGGGATGATGGGAGTGTAGTGGCTTTAACGCTCTATTGCGATAATGTCTGATACAAGATTCTGTGCTTGTTCAGTTACTGTCTGTTGGCAGAACCCTAGCCTTTTAGCTTTAGCAGATGTAGCGAGAGAAAAAAAAACATTTGTGTGGTTATGTGATGCAGAGATGGAGTAGTACTTCATGTCTGCAGACTAAATGTGTTCGGATGATAAATGCAAAGTGTTTTACCTGTGGGGTCGCCATTTCAGAGCCTTTAATTACAGAATCATACCTATGGAGATATCATATAAAATCCATTCCCGTGCGTATTAATGTAGCTACACTACTTTGCGGCTTACTGAACAACTAACGACAAATGAAATGTTGCTCTATTTGGTTGAATCTCTTTATCGAGTTAAATCACACAGAGATAACCTACCTACCAGGCACAGGGTTAAGAACAGATTAGATATTCAGCCAACAGCCAATAGCCGAACCGAAAAAAAAAAAAAAAAACTGGGTAGCACCAATCTACTCCATAAACCAGTTAATTTGGCTGTATACATAATATCTGTATCCGAACTAGAATTTGTTCGTAGATTTTCCACTTGGCATAACCCAGGACCTTTAATAAAAAATGGCATAGCAAGTACGACATTAGGAAAAACGGGCACTATAGTAATCCACTGCGTAACGGTTGGGGTAGACGGGAATTATTATGGATACAGATTGGCATTTTCACGTATTACTTCCACATCTTGGGCGAGACATGAATACAACGCCTTACACCCAGGGCCAACGTTTCTTTCATGGACTTGTCTGATATATCCTAACATCTAGTGTATAAGAAAGCACTCTCCCTTGTATGCCTGAAACAGCACAGATCTCAATAAAATAATATGTTAAAATGATGTGAGCGCTGTGGAAGTAACAGTGTTTTCATTTAACAGACTGTGTGGTCAGCATTACATCACGTGTCATACAGATTAGAAACAGGGTAGCTGCGTCTCCACTCTCATCTTGAAATCTCTTTATTATTAATTTGATTGTGAACGAGTGCTGACAGGTACACTTACTCAGCGAATGATGAAGCGCGTCTGAGAACCGACACGAAAACAAAGTAATGCCATTTTAAAATGACTCTACGGGGCTCCGAGACATCCCTGACACTGCGAAGCGTGTGCTGAAGATTTTTAACCTGACGTTTGGTTTGGATGCAATGTCCTGTCTGAAAGCACGAGGCAGAGACCTTGAGCGTTTTGATGGACTCTCGCTCATCTACTGGTAAGAACAAGAGCACTTGTATTATGTTACTTTGGGGGAAAAGTTTAGAAAAGTGAATTTCCTTGCTTATGTTTAATGGTTAAACACGTGTAGGTCTACACTGTTTTACATAGACTAAGATAACATTTCACAGGCAACTAATTGTTGTCCATCTACAAAGTGTATGGACATTATTAACATATGGCTATTCTGCACTTAGTTCTGGGACGCCTTTTCGCACTCCTGATATGCTGTAGTGCTTATAGTCAATAACGCATAGCACAGCAACAAAACGGAACCTCTTGCTTGCCAATATAGCAGGCTCTGTAACAGAAACTGATGTCGATGTTGTTATATCTAGTTGCAGAAACGTATAACTTTAATTTAGGGTAAAAGAAGATGCTGCCTTTTGCATTTACAATTAAATCGTTGCACAAATGTAATTGTGTTAGACGAAAGATGACCAGCTTGCTTTGGCATTGAAAATAAAATCAGGCTTTGATTCAAGATGTAAAAAGTAAAATTGGTGAGGTTATGCTCACGTGCTAAACTTATATATTCTATGTATAAGTCAATACATTTTTGAATTGCTTCACAGAGTACTATTTATCTGAGCACCATGTACAGATGTTGCCTCTGGTTGCTTGAATTACTTGCAAAAGTAAACATGATTTTTTTTTCAGATGTGTCTTGGTAATGAGTAATTTAGAGAGTTAGTAGTTATTCCTGACTATTGAAGTACAACATGCTTAATTTGGGTTGTATGAAGGAATATTCCTAGTTTTTCATCTGTATCGAATTAAGAATGATACAGTAAAAGCCTTTCCCTAAAGTAATGAAATTTATACCTGTCTCAGTATTGGACATTGAATTTCATACTTAGCATCTTGGTTATTATACTCTCCGAAAGGAAAGGTGTGAAAGTAAGAATACTGAGTCATTTGTGTCTTGTAGAACAAGCACCACCACGGTAAAATAAAATTAAAATCAGCATTATGTTTTTGGTTTGTTTGCTTTGTTTTTTATTGGTAGTTAATACTAAAAAGCAGAGACTTTGCATCATGTTTGCCTGTTACACAATGTGTGTTGTTGCCTGTGCTGGGCAATTTACAGGACCACATGTCCTGCAAAACCCCCCAAAGGAATGCAAGTGTTCTCCTCTGGGCTTGCAGGTGGTCAGCAGGGTGAAATAGTTATCTGGATACCTCAGGTACCATGCAACACCCACCAAATGTGACTATTAAACAACTCAACCGGGGGGTAGCGGTAGTCCAACCCTTATCTCTGGCCAGCAGGTCACACTAAGGGAAGCTGCATGGTGGATTCTGGACTCTGTCTGCTGCCAGGCAACCTACAGCACAGCCACACTCAGGACTCTGTTAATCTCTTGTCAAAAGTATTGAATATGGTCATTCTCATGTGCAAATTTGGTGTCATTTGAAAGCTAATTTCACACGCATGTCAATGATGTATGTGTAGCAGGGAGGAACGAAGGGTTCATAATAGAGATTGTAACATGTGGTGCAAAAGTGGACAGGATCAGGACAGGACTGGAGGATCATGCATTGTAACAAATAAATTCATTTATTGTAACTCGATGCTCATCGTCTGTCTTACTTGCTGCAGCTGATCACTGTATGGTAAGATAACTGCTATTTACGTGCTTATAGAATCATTATGCTATTGGTATACTCCAATAGTCCCTCGCCTATACAACTAGCGCCATTTTAGGCCGAGCTCAGGCCACAGGCATGTGTGCACATCTCTGTGAGAGACTGCAACCCGTATAGAGCAACATTATGCAAGACCAGAGGCTACAGTCCCTGGGTTGCATATATAAGCATTTTGTCATAGCGATTAGTGGAGAGGCATTTGAGTGATTCGGTTACTAAATTAAAATTTTTAAACTAAATTAAAATTAGTTAACAATTACAAAATTTGGAGTTAGATGTATTAAAAGCAGTAATGTTTAATGAATTTTGTTCCCGAACCGCCAAAGGTAAGGCGGCACGTCATCCTTAGCCAGCCACTCGGGCACTTCCTTCGTTGTTGTGTTCGAGTGAGAGCTCTACACCTGTCACACAAATCATGTCACGTGGAACACACTCTTCTCCAGTTTATATTCCATTGATGAATTGCAACAATCCTTTCTGTAAAGGGCAGCTCATCATCATGTAATATTTAGTGAAATGAGATTAAGTCAGTTGTTTCAAGAAGGTAATACTGTGTGCAGTCGGAGGTGGCATTGCCTGGTGGCTCTCTAAATTTAGACTACTGTGTGGACAATAGGATAAGGTCAGAAGAAAGCAACCAAGTATTGAGAAAGAATAATTAAGGAACAAATGCAGTCATCATCTTTATTATTGTCATGTGCTTGTTTTAAAAACTTGCATCACCTATCACATGCCTTACATAATCCCAAGAATCAAAGAGAGAAGTGTTAACATGTTGTCATTGAGAGCCTGAGATGGAGCTGTTTTGTTTTGCTTTCCCTAATAAAGTGAGAGGTCCAGGTTGGGAAGAGAACAGCTGCTGATATTTAATTGCACATTCTGACTGCTGTCCACATAATGCTCACTAGATAGCCTCAGGGTTGAGTCCTTTTCACCAAAGCATCTCTTATTATTAAGGCTTACATCACATCACTACAGTGGATCCCTTGTTTCTTGCTGTTCATGTGCTCACTACAATATTAGTTCTATATTCCACCATTGTTATTAGTTATTGAGACAATACTATTTTGGTTTGACTTCTGTAAGTTTTGTGATCATGTACACTCTCACAGTAATATTGCTTTTCCCATGATGCATTGTTTTTCCAGTCAATCCTCTTTTTTTCGCTGTGTTGTGTGCAGTGAAGTGAATTCTTTTATTTGATGAAAAACAAGCTCTCTGTGCTAGATAAATCAGTGCCTTAGCAATCAAATCTGTAATGAAAGTGGATTAGTGTATGCCACATCATGGTTCTCACAGCCAAGGGGTCAGGCTCTGATTACATTTTCATCACTGAAATATATGTATGTTTAACAAGACATTTGCAACTTTAATCTCTGACCTGTAACAAGAATTCAAATGATGGATTTTCTTAAAAGAAGAAAGAAAAACAATAAAAGACAGATGATGACTGAGAACATAAACAGAGGTGCAGATTTCTTTGCACATAGATTGCATAACAGAAGCTATTGCACTTGCTCTTTAACATTCCTACAGACACATTTCTGTTACATGTGTATCACGGAATTATAAGTATGATCACTTCCTACCGTCATCGGAAGTCATAGAGGGATGTCCTAGTTTAATTTTTTTCCTTTTTGTATTTGGTATAATTCAGCAACATTTGCAAAAGTGAAATTAGATTTGTTGGATAATATTTTAGCAAATCCATCTAGTATGACATTCATTGCTGCCACATGCCTGGAAAAGATATGCTAATATGCCAGCCTCCCACTAGAAGTTGGAGGCTATGGAAGTGGTGGTTGTTAATTAGACAGTTCTTTTTAGCATCATTACATGCTTAGGTCCTTAATCAAATAATTACAATCACTAATGCAATATTTGCAAGGGGAGGAAATCATGTGATACTAGAGTTGAAATCACAAGGCTTATCAGAAGGACACCACAGCAAAGTAAATACAAGGCATTAAATGAGCAATAGTATAAAAAAGTGATTGGGGAAATGCAGTGGTATTTCTAACGCAACGTGACTTTTGGAGACAATGAACAGGAAGGAGAAATGCCTCATCTCCCATGGATTACACTGACAAGACACTTCCTGCAGTGTTTTATGTGGTCTGGTCTTTCTGAATTCTTGACCACTCCTCCAAGCACAATTTTTCTAGGTTCTTCAGATCAGGTGCTTCATTGGTGAACTGCCTTGTGGAATTCTAACCACAAATGTTTGATTGGATTGAGGCTTGAACACGGCCAGTTTATAACATTTCTTTTGGTCAGTTCATTATTTTGTTAGTAGATTTGGATGAATGTTTTGAATCATTATTATGCTGGGAAGTCCATTTTCAGCCAAGTCTGAGCTTTTTGGAAAAGGGAACAGTTTTTGGTGAAAATATCCTGGTATGTGCTGGACTTCATGGCTCCGTCTATCCTAAGGGCTCTAGGACCCATGGATGTGGATGTGCGTCTTCTCTCAACATAAGCTTCACCCTTTTATACCAAACAAAATGCTAATGAGCATGTCCAAATAACTGAATTTTCATTTAGTCTGACCGTAAGACATGCTTCTAATTGTTATTCATATTTGGTTTGGAAAATTTATATTGCCTATATTTTGTGGTTTCCCATAAGAAGAGGATTCCTCCTTGCCATCTAGCTATGAATGTTATATTCATACAAGTGACATTGAATGGTACTTTGTGACACTTTGTATGCTGAAGATGCCAGTTTGCTTTGGAGATTTCTAATAGTCCTCTTTGGATTTACACTTACCTTCTTACCCACATGTCTTGCAGCACGAACAATATCATTTTGTTCAGTGAAATTAGTGAGATTAACATACTGTGTAAGAGTGTGTAAGTAATGTGCTGTCTGTTAGTGAATGCATGATTTCATTTTGGAGGTTTTTTGCTGATTCTTCCTCTGCTTTGATCAGATAGATTTTCTGCAAAATTATAGCTTTACTGGTTTCGATTTTCTCACTCCCAACAACCCCCCACAGCACTGTATGCTGCTGACCATGGTCCCAAGGGAGACATTCACATTTTCCAAGCAATCAACTGATTCTTGCCCAGAAACGTGTTTTGATTGTCAGTTGAAGCTTTTTGATGAATGTATTGACAGGTGTCCAGACGTTCATTTGTTTCTCAGATTTGAATTAGTTGCTACCTGGCTACCTGGCTACACTGAGACAGTGAGCACTCTGCATATTAGTGCAGTCATCTGTGGGACAAGATGTGAAAAGAAAATATGTATGAGTATGTAGGAGTATGTCTGTATGGAGGTGATGAAGACTGTAATGTTTTTTTTGTACTATGGCAGGTTGAATGGAAATGTAATGGAACAGGAAGTCTGGATTTGACTGTTATTTGGTTTTTATTTGGTTATTTGTGTTTTTACTGCGTGTTTGTTTAGCTTCTTGTTTACCTGTCATATCTCATCTGCTCTCTGCTGCCTCCAGAGGGCAGACAGGCATCTGTTTTCCTACTGCTTCCAGAAACTCAGGTTACCCCATTTTAGGTCTTGAGGCAGATCACATCACATGAGCTGTCCCCCTCTCCCACTTCAGTCAGCGAGCAGGGGGTTCATCTCATGGGTTCCCCCCAGCAGAGGAGAGGGAAGAGGGAATGGGTACCAGCCCCATCAGAGAATTGCTCTCAGTGTATCTCAGTGTACTCTGGATTATCCCATAATCTGATAACAACCCACTGTGCAGATTTGGTGATTAATGGTCTGATGCAAATGGTGGTTGCCATGGCAGCTGGATGAAAGAAAAGAATTTTGATTGCATGTGTATGTGTGTGTGTGTGTGTGTGTGTGAGTGTGTGTGTATGTGTGTGTGCGTGTGCACGCGTGTGTCTGGTGTTTTTCTTCATACACTCCTCAAAGACACAATTTTTTGGTCTGAAGATTTGTAGATTGAATACTGAAGACAGTTTTCAGTCAAAATGTGCTGATTTGTCAGTGTGTGTATTTTTGATTTGTAACACTGAAAACACCAATGTGGGTGTTTTCCTTAATAAGGTGAAGAGCAGTATGCACAATTTAGCCTGACAGTACATTTTAATCTCATCAGCAATAATTTTGTTCTATACAAAAGTTCAAATTTAAATTTTTTGTTCTGTATTACAGTTTTTCTAAACACACCATCAGCTAAACAAATAAATCATGTAATAATATGTGTGTAAATGTCTTTTCTGTATGTAGAAAATCAACAGGACCAACTCAGTGTCTATTAGTTGCAATTTAAACTTTGGAAAGCATGAAATCATTTTCTGCATTGATTGTTCTCTTTTTTGCTGACCCACTTTAGGACCTGATTCACTCACCCGCAGACAAATTCTTGTTATCTTTTGTAACAGTCTAAACATTATTTCAAAAATGTTAAATGCAAAGCGTTAATACTCAACATTCCCTTATTGCTTTCTCCTCTGTCATTACAAGTCATGCAGATGTTTTACATAATATGCATTACATTTTATATTACGTTGACTTAGCAAGCATTCTTATCCAGAGGAAATGACACCTAATATGTAATGTATATTTATACCTAATGTACATGTGGCCTTCTTTGCAGTCAAAGACTGCCCTCCTCACTGCAGAAATGTTGAATTGAATCTTCCATCTGGGCTTGGCACATCACCACCTTGTCCAAAACAGTCACTCACTTACTCTAAGGTCAAGTGCTGAATTGTAGTAAAGACCTTAGTACTGAATGGATCAGGATGGCATAGCTGATTTGATTGTTAAGTCCCATAATAATATTATAATAATCTCCAACTAAGAGTTTAGGAGCGATTGAGTCTGAGTGATCCTGATAAGGTGTTAAGAGAGCAGAGAAAACCTTTGGTCAAGAGCCAGTATATGGGACTTGGCAGCCAGCAGTGTTATCACAGGAGGTCAGCCAGAAACAATGAAACAACTAGTAGTCCTGGTGAAGAAACAGAACCTATTTGTTAAACAGGATTAGTATGACTTTTTATTTCAAAAGGTCAGACTTTTGCGTATGTTTTTTAATTTCCTATTTACACGAGTGCAAATAAATAAATTAATTCACTATGATGCTAATGATAACAGTAACTTTTAATTCAGTAACCTGCCGTGTCAGTTTTATTAAAGAGGCAAAAAGAAAGAGTGCAAATTTCATTTGAAATTTAATCAAGCTCCTTGCCACAGATTGCCCATCTTGTGGTTCCATTTTATTATTCTTAGGGCTCACAGTACATTGATGTAAACTGTGACAAGGAATGTCCAGTTTAATTAATGTGTAAAAACTGTATGTGACAGTACATAAGCAGATGTGTCAGTCCTGCTCTGTTGAGGCTATTGTAAAACTATTTACTGGATGTGTTATTATGTTAACAGGTTTTAACAGGCAGTTGACATCACCAGTTCTAAAATTGGAAGCTTCCAAGAGACTGATGGTAATCGTGCTTGACTGTCATGAGCTTCGTGGCAATTTAATGTATTTTTCATTGGGCGATGAGTATGTTGGAGTACTGCACAGAGTGATAGTTTCATTTAAAATATTTTCCTGTTTTAACCCCCTGGAAACATGTCAATACCTAATTTGTATCTGCTGTTAACTAAAAGTTTATGAGAACAGATTCTGCTGGGGAGAATAGTAGAGGAGTAGAAAAGTATCCGATAACATAAGTATTGTACATGCTTACTTCAGATCAGGCAGTAATGAGATGGCACTGTCACTGCACCACAGTTGAGGAAAATAAATTTTGTTATGCAGCCTTTGGTATAACCCAGCATTGCACAATATTATTTTGCTGAAAGAGCAATCTCAGGTAATGACTGATAATATTGAACACAGTTATTTTGGTTTGACTCACTTATTCATATTAGGTTTTTTTTTTTTGTAAATATATAATTATTTTCTTCTGCCTCTTAGATACTCTGTTATACACAATACATTAAAATAGAATTATAATCATAGGGCAGAACTATGAGCACATAGACATTCCAAGAGAAATTGACCAAATGTAAATTGGAGCAAGGTTATGTTCAGTTAGCAGTCAGTCTATTTCAGCATGATGGTTGGCATAGTGTTGGACAAATTGTGGGAGTGGTGCCATCCAGAGGTTAGGACATGAATGAAGCGTGGGACGCAAAACTATGTGAGTGAAGATCACAGTTTATTCTGTGTTTATGCATCTTATATATACATAATTCTATTCACACATTCACCTTATTTTGCAAAAAATAATACCCTCACATTTACATTTGACAACACACAACTTACATGTTGAATGCATTTCTCAGACTGTCCCGGTTTGATATAGCACCTCTGGGACTGGCAACATTAATTCTTGTTTATTAAAAATTGTAATTAATTGTAATTAAACATAGTGCTTTTGCTTCTCTGTTCCACACACTTAAGGCACAATAACTAAATGCAACAGTGGTTCAAAAGTTCAACAGCAGTTCGCTAATCTGAGCCCTCACTATTGCTCAGATTGCTGTCTATTTGGGATAGGAACACTAGCCATCAATGAGACGGCTCTGTTATTGTCTAATTGGGTTTAGCTTTCATTATTTTTTCAATATTATTTCAAACTTGTTTTGCTTAGCTCAAACTTCATTTCTATTATGTACCTTATGCAAATTCATTGTTAACATTTGGAATATTTAATAGAATATAATTAACTGATAGACGTCTTGAAGCAAATTCAGCGCTGGGAACCTTCATAATGAATGAACACTATTGAAATACTGTATGTAGTAATGAACACAGTACTTGTATCCTCTTAAAATTATGTCTGGTTTCTGTCTACTCCCCCCCACCCCCACCCCCAGTTGTGTTACCATAGAGCAATCTCTTAAAGTTGAGTTCCCACAAAGTCTGGTTCAGGGTGAGCTGTTAACTGGGAGTTGCATTAGAGAGCAATCGGATCATGTGGTCCTCGGTGGCGAGGGAGCGAGCGTGGTGCTGAAGCAGCAGGGAATGGGAAGTCTGTGACCGTGGTCTTATACTGGAAGTGATTTCAAAATGCCTACGTTTTCTGTTATGTATAAAGGAGCCGTCATCATAAGCAGGTAATTGGAGAACGCAGGGGACCAGTTTAATTGAGTATGTAGGCGAATGGGTTTAATTTCTTAAACTGTTGGTTGTGCAAAATGCGTTGTGCGCTGCGTTCATTATGTGCAGCTTTTTGCGCTCGTTCGGAGAGCAGCTGGGGTTTTCATGACATGAGTGGGTCCTAGCGTCCTTGCTATGTTATCATTTTCATTCGTTTTCTTTTTTATCGTGCCTTCTCTTTCGCATGTTTAGATGTAAACTAATGAGCTTTTCCTTCGCAAAGTACCTAGTCCCCTCGTACTGTGGGAATTTGTTGATTTGGGTGTATTTGTACCCGACAGATGTTTTTGTTACTCTTGTTTTCTCGGTTTTTGTCAGCATGCTGTATAGATTCAAATAAATGTAAAACTCCTTGAAGTGACACGGTTTTTTTTTAGCTAGCCATTACGGGAAGTGTATAGGAAGGTGTGTGGAAAGAGATCGACATCGAGAATTTGAGAATTTGAGGTCTCAATACAAAAATGTTTACATTTGAGATATATGACACAGCATTGTGTAACTGACTAAAATATGCAGCGTTTACAGGCTAGAAATGTTGTATGAAATAAGCACGTTCCGTCTCACCATTTAAGATTCACATTTTAATTGAGCCAGTAAGGCTGTTTTCTGCCCAAAACACTCAGTCATATGGTCTGAAGCCAAAATGTGTAACTTGTTTGAATATATGAATAGCTTATTGTTTTAAATAGTAGCTCGATGGGATCTTATTTAGAAAAAGTATTATCATAATTGGATTGAGTTGGAGAGGGAGAATGCAGCAGGCTGTCGACTCTTTGAAGAACGTGAACAGTCTAGGGTGGTATACCGTACAATTGTCTTCTTGGATGTTGGCCCTTACTCCATTGTCTGTCTTTAATGTATATTTAAATTTGTTTAATTGCATTTAACTTTTACATGTTTTACAACACAATACGTGCATGCTCACGCGTGTTGTAGTAAGAATGTGTGGTTAGTGCTGTCTAATCAAAAACTGAATTTGGCCTGGCACTGACTGAGCATGAGCATTGACTACACTAGGCATTGACTGTGTTGAAATACCTGAAAAGTGTACTCCATATACAGCCTAATTCCTTCTTAATAACTTAAACGTTACAGTGTAGCACAGCCGTCTGTTAATCTTTTACCAGCTGTATGTGACTTCCTATATGTAGCATGCAGTGTAAACATGCTGACTTGAGTTTGCAGTGAGAAGAAAGCAACATTGAAAAGAGTGAGCCCTTTCGTACACAGAAAACCTATGAGACAATGAATGGATGTCACACATGTCTGTTACTCTGAAACATAAAGCTGTCATTCTTTCATTCAGTTCATTCAAAGGCTAAGGAGGGCTTTGAATGTCTAAGTAACAGTAGTTAGCCATGTCTTCCATGAAATGTGACACTAATATTAATGTCATTTAATGACAGGGTCTATTTGATTGACATTTCCAAGAAAGGTGCATTTTTCCAAAGCGTGTGTAATTTCCCTTCACAATATTCTATGTTTGAACTGGCACAGACCTCATCTTTCCCAACTGAATTTGTTACACAGTATTTTATCAAGCAGTATTAAACTTGGCCTGAAGATGTGTAAAGTAATACAAATTTTAATGTTTTTTAGCAGCTGCCAGCAGGAATCCATACATACATCCATACATGAAACATTGAGTCCAAATATAATTTTCTGACTTGCAGGACATCTCTGTGTTGCTTTACCTCTCCACAGTGTAAGATTATGAGAAATATATGTGCATAAATTATACTTTTTTTGAAAATTGCTGTATGCTTTCAGTTTATTTATAATCCACAAACCACCTTTAAGGATTATTTGATGAACCATATTTTGACCTTTACTACCTACAGCTTCTTGGGTTAATCTTCATTATGCTGCATAAAATTGTCTGTGGACAGAGACTGTGAGCTGTGATGGAGTCCATTTTAATTTTAGCCCAGCTATGTGTTTGTTTTTATTTTGGTACTGGCTGATCAGCTGTCCATGATATGATCATCAGTCACTAGCATTACATAGTAGTCAAAATAAGTGCCAGATCAATGAATACTCCTTAAATATGTTTCTATATTGAGGCAATAAACATAATCATGTGTCTTAAAATTGTGTCGTTGGATCTTACAGCCATAAGACAATCCTTATTGGCTTTTTGTTGTTTGATATCATGATTATAGTAAGATATTTACTGTAAATCCACCCTACAGTACTCACAAATGTTTTAATTTGAAAAAGTTGCCATTAAAATCTAATGGCTTGGCTGCAAAGCTGGAGAAAGTACAAAAGTTATAATGCATAACTGTTTTCTTCCCTCTCCTATATGGCACGAAGGACACTAATGGGTCCATATGGAGTAGATCGAGCTGTACATTCCATGGAATTTACTGACTGTGAGAATGGATTAGGTAAGTACTCTTAGGTATAAGGTACTCTTCATATTTTCATAGGATTGTTTCAATGTGACAATGTGTGCTCAATGCACAGACAAATTATTGTATTCTGACCTTGAATATGATGTTTTAGATTCATTGGACACCCAAATTATTGCTTTAATATTGAACTGATAAGCACTTAAATTTCATATGGTAATTCACATGCAGACGTTAGTCTCAGTCAATGGAGGCTGTCTGCCTGGTAACATCAGTTTAGCCGGAGGCAAAAAGAAAGCTCTGCTCTGTTCACTGGGAGGATTAAAGTATATGTAAAGGGGCTTATATTTTAACATAAGAGAGAAAACCTGCTTGACAGTGTAGGTGCTGTTACTTTTAAAATCACAGATATTGTCCATATACTGCATCAGAATCTAACCCAGTAAAAATCAAAAAAGAATATTACCAGTAAAAATGTAATGAAGATCAAGTACCTTTGCAAAACACAAGCTTTTCAACCACAGTTTTGATTTTATGCGGTCAATGTAGTCAATGCAGTCAAGTCTTCTCTTCACTTCAATTAGCCATTGTTGAGAGAATTTTTAATGGGTCCAATATTGTATGCAAAAGTTCTGGTCACTTCTGGTATGCATCTGGGTTGTGTCCTTTGTCTATCCCCATTTATTAGTGTGTGGAAACACAATAAAGATGCATGCCAGCATATCAGGTGAAATGCATGATATTTTTTTTGAGAACTGAGCTACAGAGCTATCAGCAGCAGAGTCACATTTAGGGAGGGAAGAGCAGATTTACACAAATTTAAACGTGAAATGTTTGAAATATTTCTGCTTAGCTCATGATTTATTCAGACTGTCAAATATTTTATCTCCATAACTGCCTGTTGTTAATGATAGACCATATTCCAACATTCAAATTATCTTCCAGTTTTCTTAAAGCAATAACTGACACTAGCTGACAACAGTAAGGACAATTTGTCTATTGTTAACTGTTCTTCTTCAGACTCCTCAGGTTGTAGAACACACAGGTGTTTATTGTGTTGGTAACATCTGTTGTTGTTGGTTAGTTTCTTTAGCATGTGGGAATAGGGTATTAGCAATGCTAGCCAATGAAGTTGTGTAGACCATTGGTCAATTGGCTTTGTCTATTGTCTGTACAGTTATATACTTTCCACTTCTTGTCTTATGTTCTGTGTCATGCAAGTCAACATGTTTTTCTTGGAGGTTTAGCATGGTTTGATCTGAACTTAACCCCAACCCCAACTGGCTATAAACTGGCATTCTGACCAAATGTGGATTCATCAACCTCATGCTAATTCAAGAACCCAGCCTCCACTTGGGAGTGGCAGCACTATATCATACACATTGGGCTGTAGATGATACCGTCAAAGTTGTACTCATGTTGTCAGTATAGTCTTTGGAGTATGAATTTTTCAATGGCTGATATTATACAATGGTCTAAATATCTCTGTTCTTTTTCTCTTTATATATGGTCTTTTAATACGTTTTCTTGTTTTATAACCACCATCCTAATTTATACAGGGAATAGAACTAAGAGGTGTGGAAAGTTAGCTGAGTATTCAAGGGCGTAATTTTGCATATGGACGGTAGGGACATATCCCTACCAATATTTGAGCAAACTCGTTCACATTATCTTTGGAGTGAAGTCATATTACATAATTCCAATGTCCCCTTGGTTGTTGTGTCACTACCAATGTTGAGACCAAAACTATGCCCTTGGCTGTATGTATGTGAAAAGTTGGCTGTTGTCTGAAATGAAGCAGGGTGCCTAAGGACTTTGCTAATGTGTGCAAAGAGGATATGTGGATTGAGCTGAAGTACTGTAATGATTGGCCAAAGCAAGCACGTTCTGTCCCCATTTCTTACAGTTTGGCCTGGAACAAATTGTTTAATCAATATTTTCATCCAACGTACTGAATAACAGGCTTTGTTATGAGGAACTCAAGAACTTTATGGGAAGAACTGACCTCCAAGTTGTAATCTTAGAGGAACTATTACAAGCTGTCCACTGAATCATATAAGCAGGTGTTGTTTCCCTTAAGTTTTCACTTTCTTAAGACTCAGAGGAGCATCCAGTTGAGCTGTTAAGCTGTCAGTGGCTTTAATTAGCGCACTGGCCATGAAAACATGCAAGTACCGTAAGAACCTAGGGGACCCAAGGTGGAATGCATCTCACTTGAATGTGCTAAATCAATCAGAACCATTTGATTCAAGCCTGAGGTGCTGCTAACGGTGACTTAAAACAAAGCCAAATTCAGCCCAGAAACTTGTGCAAGAGCCTGATTCTCTCATTGGTATTTTTTACACTTTTTTACTCTTATGCCTTTAAGAGTGGTTTTTGCAGCTGACCTTTTGGTAGCTTGCTTGAACCACAGTACAGTTCCATTGCTCTTTATTTGAAGCCATGCCAACCCTCATACTTTAACTGCTTACCCAGTGAATGAGGAATCAATGAAGCGCAGTGGTATGTGTCCTGTACAAGTAGCCAGTAATATAAGTGCTTTGACCTACACAGAAGAGTGTGAAAGGTGTTCGGGGTGATTTAGCAAGCCATGGAGTACCAATAGCTGAATATGTTAAATGTGATCAGTCTATAGATGTCCTCTCAAAAGGGCTTATGCAGGGCTTATCTGACATACTTTGAGATCTATAGCCTGGATGAAGCTGGCTTCACCAGGTTTTGTGTCCTGTGTTTTAACAAGTCTAAGCAAGTGTTCTGTCTTGTTGCTTGTAACCCACTGAGAGTAAAAATAGTATTGTTGGATCAGAAAAAAGAGAGGCATCCCTGCCCTGATCAATATTGGATGAGAGGTCCCCATCTATAGCCTGCCAGCATCTACCAACAGCTGTGTCTCTAGCTAGCTGACAATCTCTGAGCTTAACAGTGAACTCATTAACATCTCCATTTATTAGGCCTCATATTTCATTTTCCATTTTTTTCACAAGCTTCTCAATGGCCTTTTCCTGAGAAAAGGGAATTATTTTTCCACTTTTCTTCAGTTGCGTTACAAACCAGCATCACATACTGAGAACTGTATGGGTTTGCATTTTGTAACCTCATAACTATTTGTCTTCCCAGGAATTAAAGTCATTGGGGGTGTAAAGGAGTTGACTGGAGAGGAATTTGGAGTCTATGTGAAAAGAATTTTACCTGGTGGCCTTGCTGCAAGTGAGGGTAAGTCATTTTAATGGTAATTCCCAAATTTATAACCACACCATAAATTCTTTACTGATTTCAACTTATATTATTTCAGGAGGTAATTAGCCTCATAGCCAATATTTAATTTTCATGAGTGTCTTAGTTGTTCAGATTTCAAGGTTATTTGTACTGACACCAATTATGTAGTGGTGCTGCATGTGATTTTAAACTCCTCATTCTCATTGAATTTTTATGAGTTAATGTTAAACTGATTACAAAAGATTGCCTCGGCAGTGTATTTCTAGGTCACATTGATGAGGACCCGTGGATGTCCTTTTTGTTGACTTTTTCCAGGACTGATGTTTCCTTTTCTCTCTACTGTTTCATTATGAATCTTTGTCTTTGGCGGGGATGTGGTTCTTCAAACTGATCATCAAAGGGATTGCCGCACTGACATCTGAAGCGCTCTTTAATTAAATGTCTGTTATCCATACAGTTTGGGGGAGCTTTCACTAATGAACAAAGATGAGCATGTTATCATTTTTGCATCAAGGATCTTAAAGTCAAAATTACCTTACCACAGATAAAGGCCTTAAAGAGTTTATTAACTAAGAAAGCTAGCTGTGAAATTAGCTGTTTCAGAAAAAATTAACATGTGGATATTGAGGGGAATATTTATTTGATCTTAATCCACTAATTGTTTTTTTTTTTTAAATAACAAACAGAAATGACTCATGAAACTGTATTGCTCGGGTGAACCAAAGGGAGTACCATTAATGAGAAATTGAAATGTAGAATTGACTCATGGGTTGAACTTCCACTTGCACTTTATTTGGCTTGTGCATAGTGTGCCTTCAAATGAGTGTTTGCATATGCGTTTGCTATAGAGCCTAGCAAAGTGGCACCCAAACTGTCTCCCCATGTATTAAAAATAGGACATTTTAGGTCTGGTCTAGAATAAGGGGTCTTCATTTTTATAGTATGCTGATAGGGGTGTTTTTGGAAGTACTACATACACTCATAATGAGAAGTTGCAAAGAATTTTGAAGACACAAGTGGCTACATCCACTCAGGATCTATTTCTCTTCCAAGCATGCCCACATCTAACTGTGATGTGCTGTAATCCTGACCTCCTGCAAGCGACCTGGCTTTCTCTGAGAAGGACTTCATGAATAAAATACAAACCAATGTGCCCCAGTTTCAGTACTCCCCAGATCTAACCATGACAGGAGGCAGAGTGGGACAAAGTCACTTGAGGAGTCTGGCATAGCAGAATGGGTCAAGTAACAGTCATACCTACTGACTGCTAGATGCACTTTAAATACGCTGATACTACTCACACACTCACTTTCATCTTTTAATTGAAATTCAATTGAATGGGGATTCACTGCATTTTGTAAGATGTATAAGAATTAAAGAACATGCCAGAGATAAAGCTGCTCTGGGAAATCCATTATGTCTGGATTCAGTTGTCCCAGTGACATTTTCCAAAGAGCAGTCTAATGAGCTCAAAAACATGTATGTGTTTTTAAAACTTTCAAGAAGCTAATTTAAGAGGGATTTGAAATGACTGATGTACTGTTAATTAGGTCCATTGTAACCAAGTAATTACACCTACTCTTAATCCATTACTGATTTCATACTCTCTGGACTCCACTTGATTTGAAGTGTATTTGTGCTGTCCCTGTGATGCACTGTGCTTCTTGCAGTGGTTTCCAGCCTCTCATTATGTGCTTTGTTAATGGGTAAATATGGATTTTCTTTTCTGTTGCTAGTAAGTGTACTACTTTGTATATCGTTGGAATTGTAATGTTATGACAAAAATATACACTGGCATTTTAGCACATGAAATCAGAATTAGATGAGTATAGTCAGTATGTTGACTACATAATTGAATAACAGATGTGTGTAAATTAAATTTGGAGGATAAGGTTATATTGCATGGTCAATTGATATCTGTGTGTCAGTTCTTTCAACAGACTGTAATTCTGTAACCCAATCAAGGGTAAAGAGAATATGGCGTAGGTATGGCACAGTCTTGGTGCCAGGAGAAAATACAGAGGTGTGCAATTACAATCCATGGGGGTGCGCAAAAACACAAAAACCTGCACAGAAGACTAATGAAAATAATATTTGTTTACTGAATTGTACTGTTTATTTCTACATTGAAATGTTGTCAGGCTTTTGTTAGTAGTTGTTTATAAAGTCAGTTTCAGTAAGGTAAACAATACATTTTTCCCTGTAATTAGTGTAATTCACAAATGTGTGCTGTCCCCATACCCTATACTGCCTGAAACCACTCAATGTTTTCACAAATAATATTTGCTTGCCGTTATATTTCTTTTATATTCATTTAATTTTCCAGTTTGATACCTTAAAAACAGGTCTACTGCTCTGACCACTCCCCTCTGTAGTCTGAACCACCGCTTTCAGTGTTGATGTATTATGAAGTCACTCACACCTTAAATCAAATGCAGTGTGGAACAAACCACCAGAACGAATGGATGCAGGCCTGGATAAACAGAGGGAGGCTCTTCGTTTACATTTGCTTTTATATCTAGTTTCGGATTCTGATTAATGTGTCTGATATCGAAGGGAAGGACACATTCAGCACTGCAGGTGTTCTTCTGCCTCTCGTATTGATTTGGCTGGTCCTCTCAGGGAACATGGAGAATCATACAGCGGCACCTCTCAAATTTATGAATTTATGAATTCTCTTCCAGCAGGATTGATGATGGACATAATCACTGGTGGCCACCTGCGTGAATAACATTGACAATAGTCACAGTGGTTTTGGTGTATAGCATGTAAAATGCATATATATCAGTCAGGAAAACTCCTAAATCTGATCATCAAGAAACACTTTTTCTGCTTGATTGCAGATATAACAACCTAATTCCTGCACCCCTCACAATGTAGCTTGCATGTAGCTTCCTTTAGCACTGCTGAGGACAAACTGGCTTTTAACCTCAGTTTCTCCTGTTGTGTGTTCTATAGGGCACAGTTTAATGTTGATTAATAGAACTAAGGCTGTAACTCAGTGTTGTATCGACGTGTTAGCCTGACAATATGACCGTATGTGTTGTTATCCAATGCTTTGCATTTCTAGTGGAATTTCCAGTGGTTCACTGTGTTTCTCATAGGCTGTCACTGACCTTAGGGTGTGTTAATGCTGGAGATCGGGACACAAACGCGGACCGCAGGATGTTCCGGTTCCAGGCGATAATAGAAAGGGACGGGCATTTCGTAAATCCAGGGACAGGCAGGGTTCAAAACACAGAGAAGCAATCCGGGGGCAAATCCAAAATCGGTAGTCAGGGGGAACAGGGTCAGGAATCAGGCAGGTGAGAGGCAGCGATCAGATCCAAAACGGCAGGCAGGAATCGTGGTCAGGAAACAGGCAGGATCGGCAATGTAGCAACAACTCTCGGGAAATAAAGCGCGGGGACGAGACAGGTGAAACACACTGAAACGAACTAGCAACGAGACAGAGACACGCAGGGAAGATATAGGGCTGGGGTAACGAGGAGACGGGAAGCAGGTGAGCAGGCAGGCAGGTGCAGGCAATGAGGGAATCAGGTGGGTGGGGACCAGGCGGGGAGCAGGGCGGAGAGGGAACACAAGGAAAACAAAAGCACAAGGACAGGGAAAACAAAAACACCGCGGCTTAAGGGGGCGGAGCCCTGACAGGGTGACTGTTTTCACATGTTTGAAAAATGATGCTGCTATCAGGCATCCAACTGATTTGAGAACTTGGTGAACTGATTTCAGGACCACTTCATTTTTAAAAACATCACTGTATTTTTTGGGTACACATTAAAAAGTTGTGCATTTGTGGCATATACTTAAAGACATGCAGACTTTATGAATACCCAATAATAGGAAGTTTGGGCAAGTTTCCACCTAAATATGGCTGTTATTGCAGACAAATACATGTTACACACTTCATAGACATCTTCAAAAATTGTGTATTAATGTCATGGTGGACCTTCAGACCAGGGTTGTTGCTTCAGACCATGGTTGAAATAGCGTTGATGATTTTACTGTTGTCTGGTATTGCATTTGTCACTGTTAAAAGTGTGTACTTGTTTTCTGACGAAAGGTACTGATTGAATGATAAGCAGCCTGAAATGAAGCCCATTCCCTGTTGTTTTCATCAATGTGGTACATTAGTTGATTTGTTCCTGTTAAACTCTGTTAAACTCTTCTTACAGGACATCTCCAGCCTGGAGACCAGATTTTGGAAGTGAATGGGGAAAGCTTAATTGGAGTCACAAATGAAAGGTATTATCCTCTTCTAAACCGAAACCGAACCACATGATGACAGAACACCTTTGACCGCTTTCCTCTGTGTTACAACAGATGGTTTATTATGATGAACTTTTTCAACAATGCCAGTTGCCAGAAGTTAATATTAATTCATACTGTTTATTTTCTGCATCATATCTGTCAGCACAGTTGGTTTACTTGCATTATGTATTTTTGTCTTGTGGTTTAGTGTTACAGTCATTTATAATGTATCACCAGTGAATAATTTACAGCCATTGGTGAATGAATGGATGAATAAATTTGTCATAGAAACATTACACAGTGATGCAATTTCAGAAGGTCAAACACCCAAGTGTATAATTCACATAAAACTCCATTTTATAATTAATATGTGTTAAACACAAACTACAATAGCTATGTTCTGCATGATTTATATGGAAGGGTAGAGAGAATATGGCATAGGTATGGCACAGTTTTGGCACCAGGAGAAAATACAGAGGTGTGCAGTTTACAATCCATGGGAGTGCACAAAAAGTCACAAATACTATGTAGACATCAGGATATAAGGAGGCACCTGGGGGTGCACTGAGATCTGTCTGGGGGTGCAGTGCACCCCGAAGCACCCCCATAGCGCCGGGCCTGTTGGGACATCTGATGAACAGATCTACTGATGTCCACTGCACTGATTTATATGGACCGATATAGAAGGAATCATATTTGAAGAAGTTAATGACGTTAGCTGACCTTCATAAAAGTAGATATTTAGTTATAGGTTTTTCTTAGGGAAAATGAAATAATGACTCATATAATTAGATTCCTTTGTTTCTCTAAAGCTTGAGTATATTTTCTAGTATCATTTTTGCATTTAAGATTCGTTAAGAATGAGGAACTTGATGGCCTTCCTAGACAATTTCTTTTTGAGTCAGTTTTCTTGTGTCTCTGTTTTGTGTGTGTGTGTGTGTGTGTGTGTGTGTGTGATTTGTTATTTTCTATTTCTAGGGCTGTTGACATCCTCAGAGCTGCATCTGCCACTAATCACATGCGTCTGCTCATAGCGAGAGATGAAGAAGCGAGGTAAGCCATTGCTGATCATGTGCAGATATGGGCTTTGAATCCTGCTGATAAAAAGCTGTGTGCACTGTAAGGGTGGATCCACAATACTCCAGCACTGAACCTGCCAGGGGCCTTTCAACAAAAAATGAACATTAGAGTCAACTCCATGCTTCCTTGAGGACTTCATTACTCTGAGCCAATTGATAAAATAATCATTGGTCCATCTAATTGACAGTACATGTGCATGTATTGTTGGACTGGAAAACATCAGTTTTCAGTGTTATCAGTTCTGCCTGTCCTGTCTGAGTCACCTCCTCTTGTGTTTGGTTTTGTAAAACTGTAATTTACACTAATTTGTCACCATTATTAGTTAAGGCCTATATCATGTCCCCCTTTAATTGTCTCACCTTTTTAATATTTGAAGACAAAATAAATAATTTTGTCTCAAAACTAGATCTGTGCTAGTGTTGGCAAAATGCGGTGGGTCTTGGCTGCATCTTCAAACAAGCCCTGGGCAGCTCGTTTCTGGTTTGGGGCAGAAGGCCCTGTGCCTCAGCTCCTCTTTCACTGAAAATGGAAAGTCATCAATGTAAAAAAACTTGAAGAAACAGATCCATCCTTTTATTTCCAAATAGAAAAACCTCTCAACTTTCTGAATCAGTCAGAATAATCAGATGTTTTCTCCTTCTGAGGTTTTTAATGCTCTTCCCCTTTTTATACAACCTTACTTTGGAATCATGAGTTGTATACAGTAGTAGGCTCATCTCACCGTGACATGCTGTGTGCTTGCAAAAAAGACAGACGCAATCCTCTCAGATGCCACTCCACTCCCACATAGCCAACCCCTGTATTTTGCACTGAAATTATCATAGTACATCACAGCGAAGTAGGCACACATTTGAATATAGGCACTACTCTGCTGACGTGGCCTGAGCAACTCGTAGGCACCTGATGAATCTTTGGGTGCCTGAGAACAGTGAGATGAGTAATACCTGCTGACATGCCTATCCCTGTCCCCATTGGAACAAAGCCAATTTGATCCACTGCTGAGGACACTCGGTCATGGTCGGCTGATGTGGCTAGGATTGGACCCGTGTCATAGAGCTCAGCTTGAACTGAAAGTGAGCACCTTAACCGCTTAGGTACTAAGCTGTCATTACTAAGCAGTGACACCCAAGAGTTATGATTATAACGTGAGTATAATCAAAGAAATAATTTGCTAGGATTTGTCAGTAACGAAAGTATTTATAGACCAGAATATAAATACTCAGACACCAACATAATCATCCAAATGCATACGTTGTATCATGCATTTGTCATATAAGCCATCATTTTTCAACATGAGAGTTTACATAATCCTGACTCATGAACTCTGATATGTTTTTCAAAATTCATTTTGAAAACCTAATGATTCTCATTTGAACTCCTGAAGTGTTATGAATGGTGAAGCCTGCAGATTAAGATAGAATCCCTTTCTAAAGCACGGTTTGACATAATCAGGGTCATGTCAGGGTAGCTGGCTAAATTCCAAATATGAAGAAGACTTGGACCTTTTGCAACTTGTATAAGTCCGGTACTGCACATTAACAAGCAGTTGGCCCAGAAATAAGTGCTTACATACTCTCAGATGTATTTCAGACTGGAACATGCTACTCTTGTGTTTATTTCA
The DNA here is from genome assembly GCF_013368585.1 of Megalops cyprinoides. Classification (NCBI taxonomy): domain Eukaryota; kingdom Metazoa; phylum Chordata; class Actinopteri; order Elopiformes; family Megalopidae; genus Megalops; species Megalops cyprinoides. The sequence continues at coordinate 31,797,953 of NC_050583.1, forward strand.
TTAATGTGGTAGACAACTGTACAGTATGTTATGAGGCTGGTATAGATCAGTGCTGTAGACAGTCACGCTTACTGAGCTATATTCTCTCTCTAATGATTTTGAAATATTTTTCAATGAAGGTGTTTATATCACTTGTGGGGAATGTGGGATACTCACTCGCACAGAGTGAAGAAATAATTAAAGAAATCCTGTGAATAAAGGTTGAAAAACACTTGGGCTTTAGGGACCTAAGCAGAGTTCTAATGATGAGATGAGTGCTGTGTGCTGCTGAGCCTCTGTGGTTCAGTTTGCTCCTCCTTAATCACTGCTGCTCCTGATGAAAACCTCTCTGTCTAGAACCTTCTAGTTGTTGCCAGGGTACGGCAGTCCGTCAGTGCAGTGTCCTGATAGCAAAGGACATTGATACTGCCCTCGGCCTCACCCATGCTGGTGTTTGACTCAGGGAACCTCTGTGTTCCAAACTTACAGCTCTATAAAACAAGCGGTAAGGCTATTAGTCACCTGAAAGCAACCTGTTACTGCATTTGTCACCCAGCCCTGTTTGACCTCTAGTGTTTAAATCCAAGGGATAACCCACTGTGAAAGGAAAAGCAACAATCCAATGTGCCTCCACCCTAGATTCTGAGGTACTCTGAACAGCAACTCTGTCTATGAAGTTTTTCATGTGGGATTTACCCAATGCACACAGTTTGCAGTTGGCAAGATAATGTCTTGAAGAGTGCTGACAGCACATTGCCATTCGATGCCTGTCAGAGGGTGAATAATTTACAGGTGCTCCGGCCGAGATGGTGCTACAGGAGGCACTGAGTCATGTTTGGGGAATTCCTGTCTAGTCATAAAGTGGACAGAGTGGGTTAGACCAGGAGAGGGAAAGGTTTGCTGGCCTGTATCTGCCAATCAACAAGCAATGGGAATATGAAGAGTGGGCCATTTTACTTAACCTTTAGCCAACGTGTGAGAATTTGTAAAATTCCCAAAACAATAGAAACTGTAGCAAATGCTTCTCTACAACTGATTAGACTCTGGTCATAATTTAGGCATCCTGTCATAGTTTTATAGTAAAACTGGTGAAAAGTGCTTTGATATTGAAAATGTGCAATGTATTTCCCTGTCATTGTTCAGGAAAACAAGCAAGATACAAAGGTTTGGAGGAAATAATTTACAATTTAGGCCTGCAGATAATTATAAAAATGAGGTTTGTCATAAGAAAGCATGTTTTGTATTAATGCCTTTCTGTTTCTGCATTTTGGCCCACTATTTCTAAAATCAGCCATAATATATTACTGATTACAACAGAACATATGTACTTAATGTATGTATTATGTGTACTTTAATTAGAAATACACTTCTTCTGTGGTTTTTGTAAACAGGAAGCACATTGATTTTGCATGGAAACAAGGGATATCCAGATAACTTGTGTTTTAAATTTGTGATTATTCAAGATTCCTGACTGCTGAAGTGTGGTACATGCAGGAAGTAAGGATATGTATGTGTATTGTATGTATGTACATTCATACAGCTTAGGAAGAACAATAGAAATCATAAATTGCTTCATAAACTTTTTTTTAATCAGTCATTTAAAATACGTTAAGTTTCTTTTTGGTGGAAACATACTTTGTTGCATGTACATATTTAACTGAACAAACACTGAACATTGAACAATAAACATTAATTTTCATTGATTTATTAATCACACTTTTAAATACAAAAATATGATTGCAAGCATTTTCCACCATGCACATGCAATTTTCATTGTCACTCTTCAGTCTCAGGGTTCGGAACTTTTAAATCAATTTAGAACTTGTTAAACAGTTAAGTATGGGGAGAGCAGGGAGCCAAGTGGTGAAAGGAAGCTGTGTTCATTCTGTCTTTCCCTTTTCTCTTCATGCATAAAGGAGAGAATTTGCTGAGTTGCTAGAGAAGTACGGATCCAACAACAGCAGCACAGGCTCTGCACGGAATTCCCCTATCCAGCATGGTACTGGCTCTATTTCATCACCCCTGAATCAAATGCATCCACTCAAGTTACTGCGCATAATGAACTGCATTTCAACCACATACCCAGTTCCGTAAACTCTAGCAATGACAGTGGTGATCACTTCAGTCAGATAATATGACGTGCAGTGTTTTAAGCATGCAGATATTTAAAAATAAACATAACACGTGTACTTGAAATTTTATCCTTTTAAAGTTGTGATGCTAAATTAATCAGTCTTTGAAAATGGCTTATGACAGCGCAGCATGTTATGCAATGGTGAACATCTGTCTTCTGGTATGATAGAAACCCTCTTGGAGTACTAAAACAGGATGTGTTATATGCTGTGTTGGAATTTATTTCAGTATGCGCATGTAGAGTGTTCAATGTAATTTTCTGTTTTCAAATATTGATATTTGGGAAGGAACTTCCCCCATGAGTCAGACAACAGTAACAGGAGAGTTGAGAATAAATGCAGGAGTTAATTTCTTCTTCCTTTTTACAATTCAGCAAGTTCTGATATTACCAAAATGAATGGGAGAAATAGTCTTTGTATTGAAAGGTAACAGTTGAATTGTCTTAAATGTCAAGTCAAGGATAAACAGTGATGTAAGTCTGGGGAATATGTTCCTAATGAGCTAAGCACCATATTCAGTCAAATTCGTTTTGTTATATGCATCATATTCTTAGCATGCTGGCTATTTACTCCTGTTGGAGTGCTGCCGTTTCATTTTTCTATAAGGATTCATTATGATTTTTCATCTTTAATGATGTATTTCATGAATTTACCCCTTTCCTTCTGCTCTTTTTTCAAGCATTGTTAACTTGTTAATTGTTCAGTTACTTCCTCGTGTAGCTGGAGGTAGATAAGCATATGAACAACATTTTTGTGTCAGCTGGAAAACGTTTTTTGCTCATTGCATGTGTTGGAACTTTAGCAGACAGCTCATGTGTTACTCTGCTACAGATAAAGTGCAACTGTGGGTGTATTGTGATATCTCAGATATCTCAAATAATGTCATTGGTCATATACAGTTAATGTCAACAAGATGTAATTTGTTACACAGATGGTGTTTAAGAGGTTTTCTCTATTTTGGTACATATAGATATATATGTATATACATTGTGCATGCTGCCTTATTTGATTTGATCAGCATATTGTCTCTTGTTGATATTTCACTTTACACTTGAAGTGAAATAATTAGGAGTTATGGTAGGAAGAAGCGATGTTTCTCACTTAAAAAGCAGGAGTGAAATTTTGCAAAGATCAAAGGGTTTATTTTAGAAATTAACACAAAACAGAAACTGGCCAGTATACAGGCACGTCCAAACTCACTGCTGTCAAAATGGTGATGGGTTTTGTTTTGATTAGGCAGGTGGAGCCACTTACACAATTGCTGGTTGACAGGTAATTCACACACATAACTACGCTTAAATCCAATTGCAGTTAAAAATAATAAAAGTTTTAAAATGTGAGTCTAGTGACAGTAGATCTGTTTTTGGATAATTGGAATTGATGATTTAAACAAAGATTCTTCTGTACCAAAGACATTTCACAATGTAAACAACATCGAAACAGCTTTTAGGGGGACAGGTGAAAGCTCTCCTTCACATATGGGCTGAGAGACCTTCTCAAGCCCAACCTCTTAATGTATAGTTTTGAACTTTTAGGAATACCACCTGCCTTTCAGTCATTTTGTGCTCCTAGTGGCCAGTTAGACTGCCATCTGGTGGTACTTTTGAAATGGTGCACATGATAGTAGCAGTGGTTTTGTTTGTGTGAGTGGAGTATTACTTATTGTCTGTATCTCAATCTTTGTGTATTAGTTTTTCCATTTTCTTTCACGGTTTTTCCTGACTCTTTCTCAAAAATTGGTTCTCTTAGATATTTAAATGATAGGCTATGCCTCATGAGTAATTGTCTTTATCTTGTCTTTCTATAAAGCAGGCAGATACTTAGATAGCACATCATCTGGGTCCTCATCACGGTCACAAAGTCCATTGCTGTTGAGCCCTGCTGGCTCTCAAAGCACCTACAATGGCACTGGGCCACTACTACGATCTCTCAGGTACCACACATAACCTTAGCATGTTACAGTATCTCTGTATAGCAATGGGATTAGCGCTGTGAATGAGCAGTGTGAGTTGCAGAACATCCCATTATTCCTCCTTAAACATGACCACTGTCTTTCTCAATACACTATTGTATTTCATTTTATTTCATTACACATGTAGCTGTTTGCATTGGTAATGTGGATGGAGAATAATCATCATATGTAATGGCACACTTTATGTCTGCTGTAATATTCTGCATTGCTGTTACTGAGGCCTGTTTGCTTAAAGTAGAATATGTTGGGTCACAGCTATAGATTTATGCAAATTCAGGGTTGGGTTCCATGCTCATATTGGATTGAGTGAATTCCGAATTCTTTTGAAACTATGTACAGTATGTTGGCATGCCTCAAAGGATTGCACTCTTTTACATTTGTTTGATTTGGTTTCACCAAGAATGCAAAAAGCCATCAGGATTAAGACAAGGAGACGTATCAAAGTGCAGCTAAAGCTTAAGAAGCAAGGAAATATCACCGGCATTAGGAATGCACCAAAGCTGCTCTCTACAGCTCCCAACCTGACTTCATTTTTAAAGTGACAAACTGTGTAACTGGAAAAACACGAGAGATGACAAACATTTTATTTGACTCGTTCATTTTTTCACATGCAGAATTAGACTTTCTATTCTTTCACCACACAATAATACAATGATTACATTGTAAAAATGCAACGATGTTCCTGTTTTATGTAAATGTTGAGTATGGTGTTTCGATTGCTTTTGTGTAGTCCTTGTTCTTACAATTAATGCATGAGTAAGAAAAATGAGAGGAAGAAGTACTTACTCATACGAGACTGAAACGGATATGGATATAGATACAGTGCTGAGAATGCATATGTGTGTATTGTATCAGTCACCCAGGGGAGGGAGTGATCCAGCTGATCTCAGTGACACGTTCCTGCAGCCTGGGCATCATTATCGGTGGAGGTTCCAACAGACCTGACGGCCCCGCAGTTTTCATCCAGGAAGTGCTGTCTGGTGGTGACTGTCACAGGGTGAGAGAGATAGGGTGGCAAGGCATTGACCTTGGTTCACTCCTCCCCCATTGTCCTCATGGTTATAATTGCACAGGGTCCACCCTGTGCCATACAAAGCTACCATACTGAACGATCCACATAAAATTCATGGCTATATTGCTCCTGCTTATCATCTATCTGTATTAGAATTATATCTGTTTGTATAGACTTGTGTACACAGCATCTCTCTCTCTTTCTCTCTCTCTCTCTCTCTCTTTCTCTCTCTATCTCTGACCTCTGATGCTGTCCTCTTGGTAGTACTATCTCTCTCTCTCTCTGACCTCTGATGCTGTCCTCTTCGTAGTGCTATCTCTCTCTCTCTCTCTCTGACCTCTGATGCTGTCCTCTTCGTAGTGCTATCATGTAAGAAAAGCAACAAAAGGGGGACATGAGTCAGTGAGTGTGCAGACCTTTGTGTTCAGTAGTCATGGTCATCATCCCAAGATCCACTCAGGGGGGATCAGCAGCAGAGTAGAGGGTCGAGACAGAGTGCAGAGGTCAGGTCTGTGTGAAGACTCTATCGGCTTGTGGTGTCTAGCACATCACCTGCTCAGGAACACTGCATCTCCTCAGTGTTGCCCAGGCCTCTGGTAGCTGCTGTAAATGGTTTTCCCCACGTGTTTGTGTATCTAACTTTTCACTGGCACAGTGCCTGCCTTTTTTCCTACATGATATTGTCCCTGATGAGACAACAGATGTGTTGTTTCTGAGACTCCCAAAATAATAAGAAAAGAAATCAGTTTTAACTCTAATCCAGTAGTGGCTGCCTTAATGCCGTCTTATGATGAGACTGGGTTTTTAATGTGGATCTGAATTTCCTTGAGAGTCTTTGCAGCATGCACACACCAAACTACAAAATAAACATGGTTAGAAACGCATTCTCCTGTAATCGTCTTACAGTTATGAAAAGAAATAAATTAGTACCAAGATGGTTTTGAGATGGTTTTCAGTATTTCTTATGTGTGTGGTGCTTTATATGTGGTTTTGCCCGCTAATCTTCTGGAAGTGCCTCTATTAACACTGGTGTCAGAGTCTTCGGCATGTCATTTGCCCTGCTATACATAAACCCTCTAAATCTCATGTTATGCATGTTTTTCTATCATTTTAATTTGATGTGCTAGGATCATGGTCATTGGATATATTTGTAGTTCCATTTTTAGCTTTGCTTTTGAGAAACAGGGTCAAAATTACTTAATGTAATTACTTAGTGTTTCATTTTCTATATCTCATAATCCATCCTCACACAGTTTGATGAGTGAAAAGGGATAGGGTCATATTCCTGCTATTGTGAAGTGCATTGCATTCCTGTATGTACATATATTGAACGATATTTATGTATGAGACGTCTTGAAATGCAGTGTAAGCACTCTGACACACTCATTATTTCACACTATAACCTGCAGGATGGCAGGCTGAGGCCAGGGGATCAGCTAATTGCCATCAACAAAGAGTCCTTAATAGGAGTCACCCATGAAGAAGCCAAAAGCACTCTCAACAAAGTTAAATTCAGGTACATCAACATTAAATAATCATAGGCCACCTGTCAGCCATCTTATCACAAGTACTCTGGATTCACAGCTGCTGTGCAATGGACATTAGTCTTTGCTTCTTGTCTCTGGTTTTGAAGGCAGGAGGGGGCTGTGGAGATTGCATTCATTCCTGGGAAAGGACCCTTTGCTTGCAGTAACTCCTTACACAATGGTGTCCAGAGAGGCATAGGGAACGGATTCAGCTCCGGCAGGTTAAAAGTGCATGTCAGATCTCCTGAGGTGAGGAAGGAGCCCTTTCTTAAAAATCAGACTGAAAATGCTTTAAGGAACAGGTTCCTCTTAATTACCCAAGCTAACTTATGAAGACATGTTTGCTCTGATACTGGTTTGGCACTATGTACTGTAACTATCTCAGTGTTGGAGAAAGTAAAAATGATTTCTTTATTCGCTGTCAGCCCTTTTAATATGTAGAGCACCACGTCCTCTTTCTGTTCTTTACAGACACGACAAGAGGAACTTGCATCAGTGCCTTCTTCCTCTCCTGATATATGTCCTCCAGACATCTTTGTCTCAGGTAGTGTACCCATTAGTTGTCATTGACATCCACTCTTCACTCTCATATTTGATTGGCTTGTACATTCGGTACCTCTGTTTCAGAGTTTCTAAAAATCTCTCTTGCAGTCACCATCTCCTGTTCAAAGGAACTACCAAATTGCCACCTTTATATGCACAAGGCAGCATTGCTTTCATTGCCTTTCTCACATCCTTCACACCACATTTTAAATCATATTGAAAATGCACTTGCATATACAGAAACCTAGGAGTTATTTAAAGTACAATTTATTTAAAGTAAAAAGGATTTGTGAGTGGGCCACTCGTTTGTAGTTATATATTGTGTCATTTTTTTGTATTTTTTTTATGCTTTTTCCCTTTTTCGCCAATTTTCAAATTGCTAGGTGCCCCCCCTAACATTTTAGCATTGCCAATTGGACTTTAAGCTCCATGTAACATTTCCTGTACTTGTGCAGGAGTATTGGGGTCTAGCTAATCTTCTGATATACTCTCACACCACCTATTTCTCATTCTGACAAGTCCCACTGTGCACTAGGAGAGCAAATACTCATAGGTGCCAGATGAGTTTCAGTGTACTTAGAACAGTACACCAAGAGAACCCTTGCTGATGAAATCCACCCTACTCCGGTAAAATACCAGTTATGGACTCCCTGTCATTGACGGTGAATGACAGCTCAGACACTAACTTGGGTCTTAACAAGCCCCCGAGCAGACTGACCTATGAGGGAGCGGTGTGTGCTCATTTTTACAATTGCTGCCATTGTAAGTCTCTCCTTGTAAAGTACATGTGAAGTGCTTGGTCTGGAGCGGTTTCATATGCTTGTCTTTTAGAGCTATCTAAGACAGCGGGTAAGTGGCAGCCATGCTCTTCAGTATTATACCCATTGCTGTGCTATCTTGCCTCATGAGGCAATTTCAAGGCCTGTGGAATCTACGCATGAAAGGGTTCATTGTTATCAGAAAATGTGAAGTTATCTCGGCAAGTCATGATCAAAGCAGAGAGGAAATTGAATGCGAATCATGTACCGTAAGTGTCCTCTTAAAGCCTATTAAATTAATGTCACTCTCAGCAACCTGTGTCAACATTCTTCACACCGGGTGTTAAATCAAACAGAAAATGCACTTGCATGCGCAGAAACCCAGGATTCATTGAAAATGAAATAATTTATTTAAAGTAAAAAAAAAAGATTCATGAGTAGACAGGAGCTGCAGTTAAAATTTAATGAAACCCGCAGTGGGAAATAATGTGTGCCCCCAAAGGGCATTCATGGGCAAAGGGTGTTTATAATTCAAATCAAATTCCAGTATGTATAATAGACTCTCAGATAGCTGTGTTATCAAAGATTATTATTGTTGCTGAGTTGCTGTTTGGCTTACTGATTTCCTGGACATGGGTTCTTTTCATTATTATACTGGGCTCCTTAGCAGGATGTTGTGTTGCCATGGAAACCAAATGGCAATTGCAAATTACCTTTTTCTTTTGCTGTGCAGCTCTGTAATAGAGGTAGTAACAGGCTAAATATCTTTAAAGACATCTCACAAATGATGGTATTGAACTTTTGGCAAAGACACTGGAATTTCACCTTCTTTGCTGATAAGACTGGAAAGGAATGTAAGGCTAGGAATGAACTCAGTGTTTTTAATTCGTACTGCATAGTGCATGATGTGGTTGGCCATAAAAGTTAAACGTGTTTTGTCTGTTGGTTTATGAGGTTAATACACAAGTGAAAAACAACCAGTCTGATGATCATATTTGGAATCAAATTAAATTCTAAAACCTTTAAAACCTCTACTAAACTGTTTTTTTCCAATGGTTTAGTAAAGGTCAGCAACTGATAGAAGAAAGGTTTACATTTACTTATTGAAGGTCAAAGGTACAGTTTTAAGATTATTTAAACCCGGATGTCTTAACTGGCATTGTGCAGGCTGAGCCGTATGGATATGGTTCGACACCGGCTATATTTGCTGATAATGACCAGGAGCCTGCAGAGATGCACCTTACAGCTTGCTTTGTTCTGCCACGGATAGGAGTGGGTAGGTTAGCCAGGGTCTCCTCATCTCACTGATGTCAGGTGCCTACAAGTTGCTCACAAGACATCAGTGGAGTAGCACCCATACTACAAGTGGTGCACTGTGGGACTTGCAGTGTTAAAAAGTAGTCATTTGCTGTGTGTAAGTGTAGCAAAAGATTTCATTTTCCTTGCTTCAACACAACTACAGAGATTGCCATGGTGAGACAAGACAAATGTGCAATTGGCAGCTCCAAAAAAGGGTTGCCTAAATGAAGGAAGCATAAAAATTGGCCTTTAACCCTAGACCTGTCAGTTGTGAAGTAAGTGTTGTATTTAAAGAGAAAGCAGTTAATCCTCATATGCTCTGTCCTGGTGATCCATAGCCATGACTGTGTTTCCTCCCCAGTCTGTAAATCCCATGCTCAGGACCTTTGACATTCTTCGTCACTGCAGTAACCCTTTTGAACCAGAGGTCACTGCTGATCATAATCTCATTTTCAAGGAGCACATGACAGGTTTTTCAGTGTAATATCTGTAGACTGGTGCCCATCTCTCATTGGCTTGGAGGACGCTGTCAGTATGAGAGCTGTTGTTGCCTGTGACAGATGTCTGTAGCAAGTGACCTGAAGGAGGATGTGAGGACAGAAGCAGGGTATTTAGAAAGCAGTAAATATGCCTTTTGTCTTGTGCTCTTGGAAAAGAGTGCGAGACCATGTTGTGTGTACTGTAGCTGCAGTGCCACACTTTAACTGATGAAGGCAGTGCTGCTCATTACATGATACGTGCTGTACCCGGTTTAATTTTGAAATGGAACAGCTGTAAAAAAAAATGATCATCCTGTGCACATGAGTCAGGTTTTTAGAGCTCTGAATCTGAGAGGCTTGTACATGAGGCACCACCTGTTCTCTGTTCTCAGAATGAAACGCTCCCTGCTGCGTGGGACTGCTTCCACGCAAAGCAGAGCACGGGGGCTGGTGAGATTGTGTTTAGCCGTAAAGCCCCTCTGTCCCCGTCGCGCCTCTCCTGCTGCCGTGTCGGTGTGTCAGTCATTTGTGTTGGAATGGAATAAATCCCAAGAGGGACGTGTCCCCAGAGCAGGGGGCAACAGTGAGCTCTTTTTTGTCACAGCAGGCGGGTGCTCTGCCTTAAGCTCAGGGGACAGTGGAGAAGCAGCATTACTGCTGCTGAAACACTACGGGCTCAGAGCAGCCCGCCCCCAGAGAATGGTGTGGTCTTATGCTTGTACTGTGGTGTCTTCCCTCTGCTAGTGCTGTAGGCTTTGAGAGTTGTTTTTCACATGACAATATTGCAGTTGAAAGGTATCAGTAGCTTCATTGTTGTTTATTTGGATGTAATACCCATCCCTCCTGTTGACACACGTGAGCCTCATGTGTGGGTAGAATCAACCGTGTCACAGACTCTTTCTGAAGTGCTGTCAGTCCAAAGTAGCACTGATTGTAAAAAAGAGGCCCTTTTGATACTGACTTTTTTTCTCTTATCCAACTACTAAAAGATGGAAAAGCATTTGACCATGTTTTAGTTTTCCAGGAAATAGCCTTTACCTCCTCCCTGCAGACATTTAGCTACATATGTTTGTGTTGCCCTGTGCCCAGGATCCACCACCTGTCAGCGAACAGCTGGAACAGCCAAACCCAAGATCTCCTTGGATCCTCACATCCGCCTCAGATCAGACAAACTAGACTTGGTAAGTCAGCAAAGATCAATGGTGGATCATAGATCCAGACTTCCTGTTAATGTGGCCATACCCCTTTGGTACCGGCCATTCAATATAGTTTGTTCACCAAGACAGCACAGAGGATCTTACTGTCTTTTGCTCCATATTTTTCATCATTCCATCTGCCTTTTGATCGTGATTCTGTTGTTTAGTAGTGATTTAATCTTATCCTTCTAATCCTGTGTCTGACCCTAATCTACCAGGCCATTAATAGGATTGTGTTTTGGTGGAGAGCACTTTAATGTGGAACAGAGACACAATGCACTCTATATTTAGTGAATTTTAAACCTTCTATTACCATTAGTTTTAAGAAAAACCTTGTTTAAAAGCTAGAGAAATGTTATTTGTAAAGCAGTTAAAAAAATTAAAGCATAAATCCATGAGGGAGTGTTTTTTTATTCAGATGTGTGTCTTACATTCATCCTTAAGAGATTTAGAGTGTAACTTGTTTCTGTATGTACGTGCACACCATAAGAGGAAATCAGAACTTAATCTGATTTCATTGACGGGTAAACTTTTACTGGTGTTGTATTGCCCCCTTGTGGGCATGTGTGAAAATATAAATCGCAACGCGCAAAACAGAAACGACGATTGGAGGAAAAGATGATAATAATGGCTGTTATTGGTGTATGATCCCTGTCGTAGGCTCTTAGGTATCTGGGGCTGGATGTATCAGAAGAGAAGAAAAGGATATTGAGGCAGTGTTTGCCAACAGACACTCAAGGAACAGTGGCTTATGGAGGTGAGCTCAGAAGAAAGGATATAGTGTCAGAATGATGTTATTTCTACAGCACTTGTAGATTGTCTGTGCTCAGTTTGACTGCATCCCCCACAGTGTCTCAGCAGGGGGGCTGTGCTCTATAATCTGGCACACATTAGTGAAGCTCTGTTTCATCTGATTTACTGCAAAAAAATAAAAAAGATTAATCATATTGTATATTCAGGATATCAAGGAAGATTTTTTTTCACATAGCATTCTTGTCTTCTGCAGGACAAGCGCTATGCTACAACACACTTTCTCAATCCTCTGCAAATATGTGCTGTACTAACATGGCTTTTGTCTATGGAGCAGACTTTGTGAGGGCCACCCGAGATATTCTGCAAGACAAGCTGAACGAAGTTGGTCTCGCCCAGGGGCCTTTCATGTTCTCTTATCACGAGGCAGCCAGCCTGATGGACACATCAGCTTTCCACTCTCCAGTAAATTCACTTAATACTTTTTCCCCCCTCTTTTGAGAGAAAAATCAGGTCTGACTTTGAGTCAGGGGAGTTTGTTCTCACTCAAATCAGAGTCCTCAGAGCACCCAAGATGCGCAAACTTCAGTTCCTTCTAAGCTCACTTCGAAAAGGGATTTATTCAGTGTTTTTGAAGCGATTTGCTTCAGCACAGGGAAATTATCAAAGCTGCCTTTTAAGTACTTAAACTCTCCTTTCTCAGAATGTCCCCTTTTCTCTGCCTGCTTAAGGAAACATATTTTTTATTCATATATCTTTTTGTAGGGCAATGAAAAAAAATAATAATGACAGAGGTGCAGACCCCTTTGATTTGAATATTATCCTCCCTGCATCCATACTGGCAGATGCAGTAGCTGAACAACACTGGATATTTTCTATGTAATTTTCTCCAATGATTCCTGATTTCTTTTCTTTGTCATCACAGACCTATGACTCAGAGAACAGCTACAGCACTGAGGAGCTGGAACAATTTCAGTCTGAGGTTACCCTGCTTCAGCAACAAATGAAACAGTTAAAGGTGAAAAGTACAGTAAGGGTTTTGTACAAATATCCTGATATAGTACATGTACGTCTACCTCCAAGTAAAATATCCAGCTGTATAAATGGATAACATTGTAAGTCGTTCTGGATAAGAGCGTATGCTAAATGCCAATAATAATAATAATAATAATAATAATAATAATAATAAAGTGTTTGTATTAATCAACATTTTCCCAGACATTACTGAAGGTTACAGAACACATCAAGAAAAAACTAGAAGAAGAGCTACAGAAAACCACAGAGATAGTTAGCTGAGGACGCTTTCCAATTATGAAAGTGAAGTTACTCCCTTCTAGTAATAATACACAGATTATACATTACAGTCTTGCAATTCATCCATCTAACAGGGTGTATTATCAACATATTTCTATAAACATTCATATATAAATGCATATACAAGCAATGAGGTACACCTCACATGAGACCTCACGGGACCAGTGTCATCTATGGGATCACATGGGACCAATTCAGACAGTCAGAAGGACACTAGGGAAGAAGCTGCAAAATGGGTCACTTCCATTGGCAGTAAAACTGGGGTGCCACTCAACATGCTCATAATATTACTCCTTGCTGTCCTCTGGTGTGTTCCAGAAAGCCAGCGCCACCATTGTGGAAAACGAGACTCTGAGGAGCCAGCTGCAGGTGGCAGAGGCAGTCCAGAGACAGACACACAGCGCAGAACAGGACTACGAGGAGGTCATTCAGCTCCTGGAGGCAGAAATCAAAGACCTTAAGAATCAATTGGCTGGGAAGAAGCAGAAGAGCCTGGAAGCTACTAAAGTATGTACTTTGTCTCTTTCTCTCTCTCTCTCTCTCTCTCTCTCTCTGTCTTACACACACACAAATACACACACACACACACATACACACACACTCACCAACTCATTCACTCTATTTGCCAGGAGGATGTCATTGAGCTGAAGAGAAGGCTTTCTGCCATTGATTGCCAGCTGAGGAAATCTGAACTCACCAGAAAACATCTGGAAATTTCCAACAAAAAGCTGCTTGGATTTGCCCAGGTAATAATCTCTCTTGCTGTGTTAGAGGCGGAGCCCAGATGGTGACACAGTATGTCTCCAAAGCAAAGCAAGGGGAAGTGATGGCAAATAATCACAAGTGCAGAAATTCAGAAAACAGGATATATTAATCCCTATTAAGGAGCTTATGCAATGGGTTTCAGAAAGTATATCCAATATTACCATGTACCAGCAATTTCCCTCTCATTATAGTATGCATGCATTTCCCCACTGCTTCAAAATATCTGTAGACATTAGGAGTTCTGAAATGAAGTGTTTTATTGTGACTAGAATCACTTTCAAAATACATAATTACCTAAATTTAAGGTGCTTCAAACCTCCTCCGGTTTAAAAATAAGAGTCACACAAAAATAAATTCTGATGGACATATCTTATTGGAGCAATTCAAACTGGCTGACAACCAATAATACTGTTGACCTCATTAATTATAGAACTGGAGAATAATATAGTAGAATTTATTGATATTATATAATAATATATTAGTAATACTGGAGAAATATACTTTCCATAAAGTAGCTACAAAGCTGGCATCAGTGCTTTCCCCTGTGTGGAGGGACATAAGTGAGCTCAACAGGATTACTGGTGGTGATATTAGCAGTTAATAATTCTGGCAGAGGAGTCGAGGGACGGGATGAAACGTCAGCATGCTATGGTCTTTACAGATGTCACTTAATAATCTTTATCATTAGACCTTCATCATGCGAACATGAAGCATACTATATACAGTGCCACTCAAAGGTTTGGACACACCTACTCATAGGTTTTTCAAAATATATTTTTACTACTTTCCACAGTTTAGAATAATAGTAAGTACATCAAAACTATGAAATAACACAAATGGGATTATTCAGTGACCAAATTCTTGTCTCCCATTATCTTAATTCAGTGTGTCCAACCTTTTGACTGGTACTGTATGTATATAGTGCGCTTGATATACACACTATACTGTACTGTAGTTAAAGGTAAAATGAGGCAATGAAGTGTGAGGCCAAATATCCATCAGAAGAGGACTCTCTTGTGGTCCACAGAGAAGACACCTAAGTGCATTCGATTAAACCATACATGACCACTGTAATCAAAGAGTCTTATCACAGTTAATACCGGATTAAATGTATCAGAATTATATATAGCTATGATGATAGGCCCCATTTTGCCCCAAAGGGGGAAAAAGCATATACACAGACAGGAAAAAATCAAGCATCTATTAATACTGCTCATAAAAGTGTCTGATAGCATGGAACAAGTGCCTATAAATCTAAATATATTCCAGCACCGCTCACAAGACATGTCTAACTAGTACATTTCAATAGGAGAAGCATCATTGTGTATAGATAATAATTCAAAAGACATAGATTACTGATACATGAAATGCTACAGAAAATAAGAAATAAGTATATTCTAAAGAATAGGCTTTATAACCATATATTAATGACACATACCATACATTTTAGGATATAACTGAAAAGGAGATGGAAGAATCTGAGATAATTTCCTGTTTTTTGTTTTTGTTTGTTTTTTTTTCAAAATAAAACATTGTTGATTTCCAGATATTGCAACACATGCCATGGTTTTGAATGAAGTCAGTACAAAGGGGAAATGGCATGTTTGAATTGTGTTCTGTACTTCATATTTGGTAATGGCTTTTTAGTGAAATAATAATGTCTCTTTACCATGGCACATTATCTCTGTTAGGTCTAATATGTAGTTCCAGCCATATAAAGTTCATTGTTCATTGTGCCATTACATGCAGTAATGGTAGCTAGCTAATAAGGTTGAAAAAAGATAAAGCTTGCTTGCTGGTACTTAGCAACTTTCTAATGATATTGCATTCTATTCTTATGAATTATTACAACTTTCATGTGTTAAATGTATCTCCACCTAAACAGGTGTTTTTGAAGGAATGCAGTACATTTTAAATGCTTGAAGTCTCTTGTTTACCATTTTTGACTGCCGTAGTTTGATAGCACTGTGGGCAGGTAGTAACATTCGGTGTATTAAAAACAGATACAAGCCACTTAGCTAGAAAACAATACATTATTTTGTATTGCATCAGAACTTTTTTAGCATTACTGTGAAATTTATAAAAATGATTTACTGTTTTACCTCCTCGGACTGTAGAATCTTTAAGGCAGTCCATAACTTTTACTGCTGGTTGATGAAATAAAATGTGTTTGTTTGGATGTAAATGCAATGTAAGATTAGTAGCAAGTGGTTCTACACTGGAACCACCAAGCCAAACTGAACCACTGCCTCCTGCCTCTGACAGGAGATGGGGCAGTTGGTATACATACTTTGTTGTACAATTATTTATTTATAAATATACGTATATGTAGCATTGATATCGAAAGTGTAACAGTTCACTGAGGCTGTGGTAATATGGACTTGTAATTTGCACTGCAGTTGAAATAATAGCTATTCAGTAATGTCCCATTGTTCTACCATCATAGCTCTATGGCCATGTAGTGTGGATTTTTTTTTTTTTTTGGTTTGATTGAGTAGCAATTTAAGAGAGGCAATTAATCACAGCTGCAATTCTGGCTTAAAATGAAATAAAATATTTCATAAAAATCAATACATTCTTAAAAATAAACATCTGTTTTTACTGGCCAAAATCCTTCAAAATAACACTGAAAGTACATAGTGTTCTATGCACTATATTTGATTACATCTGGCTCAATAGCACTTTAATTAGCCGCAATACGTATTTCAATATGCTGCTCAGTCCTCCATAATCCTTACTACACTGACACCTTGTGGTTAAGTTATAACATCACTTTCTGAAAAAAGGAGTCAGTGTTGTACAGACAGAGCATTCATTTGAAAGGAAAATCTTCACAAAAGAAAGGAGAAAGGATGTATAGAATATTTAGGTTATGTTTATTTTATCTTGTGTTACAGAATGTTCACAGAGTACTGTCGTCCTCCATCTTATTTGATACTGAAAATGGGTAAGTTGTTTCTGGCTGTAAAATAATCAAGTACTCAAATTTCACTTGTAAAAAATTGTTCTTGTGAAACTGCATAAATTTTAAGAGAAACACACTAACAGCAAGAAACTGTAGCATGTGGTTAGCAAAATTTTTGTGTCCCACAGGAGCGCCAAAACATCCCCGGCGATGGATAGCCCTGACACCCCTTCCCCCATTCGTGACCCAGCAGGACAGCTGGCAGCTGAAGCCAAAGAGCTGGTGGAGAGAGTGTGCTCCTTCAGCAGAGAGCATGGTGAGTGAGGGAGAGCGCAAGTGACTGCACTCAAGTGCAGGCAATAGCTGGTGAAAAAGCTGGTGAAATCAAGACTGTGTGGTGCTGAATGACATTGCAGCTTCTAAAAATTACCCGGTTTTTTGTAAGCAGCATGCAATAAGTGGCTGTTGTTACCTTATAACCTTTTTCTGTCTAGAATTAACCTATGATATGGCGGGCAGTAACACAGAAGATGGAGATGATTGTGTCACAGAGTAAGTGTTCATAATTTCAGTTTGCATTATTACTAATTTCAAGGCAGAGGACTTTATAAAAATGAACTTTTTAATATTCAGTCGTGTTTAATGTTAATGGTTTGGCATTAACGGAATACACAATCAGAGAGCACAAACCTGGCTGGAATTCAGATTTTTTATGCTTTTTTCTCAAAATCTCTAATAACACATTATTCACCATGTGAGCTGACTTTAAGTTCCTGTTCTACAAGACACCATGAACACTGCTAAGAAAATATACATGACAGGAAGGTTTCACAGGGTCTGATTATCACTTTTCCTTTTTCAACTCAAGAGCCATTCCTCACTTTAGTATTGAAATATACGTGGGAATAGACACCTAGTAATATCCCACTTTTGTCATGTTGTTTGTAGTTAATATTGTTGTTTTGGATTTGTTAAGAGGGCATGAAAGGAATGGGGTGAAGATCAGGAGAGACTGAAGTACTGCATGCATCCAGTAACCAGGTGAGGGCTGCCCCTTCCTCCTGCTGCAGCACTGTGCCTGCTCACTGTGAAGCTGCTATGCCACACCCCCACTGACACCACCTGACACAGAGGCCTCACTCACACCAGGCTCAATGACATGTTTGAATCAATTCACAGTTGCTTCACACAGAAGCTATCAGGAGAGCGTTACACTGTACATTTTATGTAATTGGCTTGCTTTGGTGAATATTCTAGACCAAAATAGACCAGTTTACTTTGGAAAATAATTTGGTGTATTTTTTGTATTGTGCATAAATGTATGCTCATGCTGGAGATTTTACCAACAGTATGTTAACTAGTGACTGATTTTAACTTTGTCACTCATATGGCATATGATTAGTGGTACTTAGTGGTAGGGGTGGAAAAAAGACATTGCATTTTAAAGGAATTAGTTTTTGTCTACATTCAGCAGAATCGTTCATTGCATTATCATTTGTTGTCTCCTATGTAATGTTTGTTGGATCCAGTAATGAGCATAGACTTACCTTGGATTTGTGGTGAGCTTGGGTCTTACTAAGACTGGTCATTCAGCACTGACAGTTACAAAAGCAAATGTTTCAAACACTCTGGACTACATTCATCTGAAATTGAAGTTTATGCAGTCTATAATTCTGTGACGGTTAATGAACATGCTTCCCCATTTGCTCGGCTGTGTCGCTGTGACAGGTTGATTTGTCAGTGGCACAGTTGCATGCACAGACTGCAGGGATCGGGCTGCTTAATAATGCTGCTTTTGCTTTAATTGGGGCTATTCATGTCAGGCTCAATAGACGAGCAGATGTATGCAGATGGTGCACAGTGCTTCCTGCTGAAACCGTCATCCCACATGATTGAGCAGCCCTATTGGAGCCATTCACACAGCTGGCCTTTCCCCACGCCACCCAGAGATCCTCTCTGCAAACAGCAACACTGTGCCATGCAGCCTAGCATGCGCTTCACCAGAACTCTTAATAAGCCATTTGTTTTAACGGTCACATTAACACTATTGATAAAGCTGAATTACTCATAAACATTTTTTACTACGCATGAAAAAACAGCTGGACAGTTAGAATTTCTCCTTCCTAGGTAGATCCATATTTAGTACAGAAATAATGGCATGCAAAAGTAGGATTGTTTAGGTGCCTATCTGTAATAAATTGGGTTAAAATTCATTACCGTTTACTCTTTTGTGAATATATGATGGCATATTTCAAATTCTGTTTGTCTCACAGTATTTTACACTTACACTTTTATTAAAGAGGGAAGATATGTAACTGCCTCAGCCTCTTAGTCAAACCAGTCAAGTCCTTGTCTTTCTTTTCCTGCAGTTGCTACAGTCTCTGGCCACAGTCTTTACCCCCTGGACCTTCTGAAGAAGACAAGCAGTACCAGCAGAAAGACTGTCACAGTGAAAGTCACAGAGAAAACAGGAGGACTGAGGATTTCAAAGAAGTGAACAGGAAACAGAACTTACTGAGCTTGAAAAAGGAAACAAAAAAGGTGTACAGCAGCTCAATTGACTAACCAGAGTACAGGCCATAAGATGGCAGTTTTTGTAAATAAACCATCAACATTAATATATGCGTATTAATGTTTTTGTAAATACATCTATATAAGTGTACGTATTGAAAATATTCCATATTATTTGAAATGTTCTGTATTTTTTCTGATGCAATTCAGAAAGGAGACATGTTAACAAACAGGGTGAGTGCAGCTCCTAAGAGAGGCTGCTGGAGGATTGAAGTTGCTATTTAAGGATTACTGTTGCCAACAAGGATGTGATGCAATATATTAGCTCATTTCAGTTGTGCATGTGGATGTTTTGCCTAGTCTCACATGGACATCACATAGTTTACTGTAGTTATGTCCGGGAAAAATATATAATATTTTTCAGGATCAACGCAATACCAGTGTATTTCACTTGAAGTCACTGATTGATGAAATAAATATGTGTGCTGGCATTTTTGTGTGCTGGCACATGTATTTATGACAGTACAGCAGTGGGAGTGGGGTCTGTGTTGGTGTGTGGTTAATGTTCACCAAACCTGCAGCCATTCCTCTTGCTTTTCATCTCAAAACACATCTACTGAGGAAGTTTGGGATGATAGTTCCACACCTTCTGCTCTACTGCAGTACACAACAAATTTTGTATGATTGCACATTTGTATGTATTGCATATATTAAGTGCTCTGAGATTTCTAAATCTAATGTCTAATCTCATATGGCAATATATAATAATATGTAACCATGTATATATATATATATATATATATATATATATGCAATAATATAAACCATGTGAATCTTGCAACCAAGACCTTCAAGACTTTCCATTTTGAAAATACTGTTGTTATGTAATGGATATGGCAGTGATTTAATTGACATTTATTTAATGGACGTGATAATCAGGTATACCTCGCAAATGCATTCCAAAATTAAACATTTTGTTGCCAGACACACAAAAAATGGCATGTATATAGGGATATGCTCCAGGACTTCAGAAAACTGGGCAATTATATCATAAACTGCTAAAGAAATAGCATCAAGTGCACCTTAAACAGGAACACATATATTTAATAAATATATATTGAAAACATATTCATAAAGATGCATTAACACTTTTTCACTCAGAACTAGTGCTGTAATTGTGATTGCATTAGCTCAAACCGTCCCACTCCGCCAAATTGGCAGTGGCGGAAGAAGATGTCACTGGGGCTACAGGGATCCATGCTGTGTCATGTTTTTTTTACGCAAACACGCAATATTTTCTCAAATTTCTGCATAATACTGCTTTTTGTACATGTTAGTCTTTTGGTCTTTTATGCTTGAATTAAAATCATTTTCAATACAGTGTTAGAAGCAGTGAACATGCCACTTGACTGTCTCCTGATTATATGCTCTGCCCTCCTAATGGATTGCATTTTATTGACTAGAACATTGGATTATATTTCGTCTCTTACTCCAGTCACTTGCAGTGGCATTAGTTGACTGTTTGAAAGGGAGGAGTGACACAAGGATCATTAACTCATAAAGGGAGACCAGAAAACTGCTTCACTGATTGGCCTCTGATATAATAAGTGGTTGTAACAAGTGGCTCAGACAGTTAAGACAGTTAAGACTGGGGGTCAAATGTGCTTGGGCACGGTACAGATTGCCTAGTGTGAGTACACCCTAAGAGTTCTCAGTGCAGGCTGAGCTCTGAAGCCCAGGTTTCAGCCCAACCGTGTCATCTGCTGACTGGTTAGGAGTCAACTGTGGCAGATCAAATTGGCTTTGTTCCACTGGGTTAGTGGTGGGTATGTCGGCAATGGTTTCCAGAGTCACACAGCAACCTGTGACTCATTTAGGTGCCTGTGAATTACTCAGTTGACATCAAGAATATCGACCTATTGTCCCAGTGGTGTCTGCTTACTGGTGCATTGTGGGAAAAGTAGTAGTGTGAAAAGTAGTCACATTGGCATGCATTTGTGTTTGTGAATTACATTTGCCTCACCCTGCCCTCCTTTGCAAGTGCAGAGGTTTGCAGTGGCAACAGAATTTTTTAACAATTTAAAATGTTGCCTTTGAGTTGCTTTGTTCTCATAGGCCTCATCAACCAAGGTATACCTGTATATACTTGCTTTCCCATCATGCATCTGATTTTTCTGGCTGAGTCAGGTGATACTGACTAAACAAGTGCCCAAAAAGACAGGAGGCAAGGGCAGTGGAACATCCATATATACTGGATGTATTAAAAAACTGTAAACACAATACTGTTTCAAAGCATATGTAGAAATCTTTCTTGTGACATGGAAACTTGTATCAAAGATTTACTATGTCTGTATCAGTAATTTTGTTTGTCTTAGAAACTGTACATGCTTTCAAAAATATACATTAAGCCCAGTGCATCAACTAAATTCCATTATGATTGTGGCCTCAGTCTTTCTTTTTTATTAAAGCAACAAACAATATATTTTTGTTTCTTTTTATTTTTCTTTGACTGATAATTGTGTTCTAAAATGTGGGTGCAAGTTATGAATAATGTATTTAATAGTGGAATTTTGTAGGATTTCCCAGCTTTTATTCATTTCTAATGGCATAACAGGTGGTGACTGAGGGATTCATGAGGATGTCTAATCAGCTTTATTGATGATATGTGACAATACCAGGATGTGCCATTAGCATCATTGTGATGACTCTCATGCCAGTTATACCACACAAGGAAGTTAATGCAGAGGTGCTGGTCTCACCGGATAAAATGTTTGCATAAATTAGTCTGGCATAATCATAGATGATACATATTGTTAATGTTCTAGTCCCATTGTATGCGCTGATTTACAGGGGATTGTACACTGGAAATCTGTAGTACCCTTGGGTGCAGTCAAATTCAAAGTAACGTTAGTGAAGAGGATCAAGGCATACTTGTCAGTATGATATATTTCATTAGACAGGTTACCCTAAATAGAGTACCAGCAGGACTGCACAATCTGTGATTGATCATTGCTGTGATTCTTCTTTCAAAGGTCTGGATGATGCTTTTAAAAACTAATTAATCAGCAGTGGAAAGATTACTTGCATTTTTGTGTGCCAGCAGTGAAATTCAATGCAATGCATTGGGTACATAATTTACAGCTTCTGTCAGTGAATTTTTTTGTGGATGCTGCTTCAAATAAATAGACACTGTTCACACTGATGTAGAATGTGGATTGGAGAAATTTGAATTACTTGCATTCAAATATCCATTTGGTCTTTTTTTCCATTCCATTACGCGGAATATGAATGTATCATAACATATCACAATGACCTTAATTTTCTTCCCTGTGTAAAAGTATTCCTCTAGACAACGGTTTCTCTTTCTGCCTAGAAATTTCCACATCGCACAGTGTTGGCATGGCAGCCCACAGAATATTTCATAAATACCAACTATACAAGAGGCAGGGCTGTTAACAAAAAGTCTTTGACTCCATGAAAGTATAGTCATTTCTGCTGGTGTATCATTTTGCTTGGATGTGAGCGATTCTATTGCTTTTTTTAAGAGTTCTGAAGTACTAGTTGAATATGTTCTACAGTTAATTATTTCAAGACCCTCACTCCAATCCACTCCCATAAACAAAAAGCATTGCATTTCCAAGGTACATCAGCTGAATGCTACTATACAGTTTTGCCATAACCAAAACCACAGTTGAGAATGATGCGCAAATGCAAAGGAAGAGGAGTAAGTACATTTTGAATGTTTAGTGTCCTACAGATGAATTCTGGTGAACAGAAAAACAGTTGTTATGTTGGGGGGTTGTTTCCCCTGGAGTGGTTTAAACTGTTCTAGGAAACACGAGTGGCCTTGCTCTGTTGCTCTAGACGGCCACTGATGCACTAGCAATCCCTCAGGGCTGGAAACCAAACACGCTCTCACAATCTTAACACTGGGTGCATGCCGCATGTGGTGCAGTGCCTGCCCTGCTAATGACAGTGGGCAGTAGTGGCACGGCCGTTTTGTATGTGACATAAGTCTGGGATGAGCATTGCGAGAGTGATGACGCATGCTGGTGCGGTCTCACTAAGCACTGTAATCAACTGACTGAAGAAAAAAAAAAAACGGAAAGCCACTTCAATCATTTCACATCTATTTTCAGTGCATAAGGTGCAAAAAGGTCAGTTCTTTATTGTGTCAACTGACGTGCTTGGTGAGTCCAGTCAAGGAGCGTTATAGATCTTGCTACAACAGGGTATATGGTGAGTACAAATGAGCACTGTTTATTTAATTATTTATCAGCTTAATCATGTGTCATAATATGACTGAAATACTCTCACCTTAGTCAGGAAGAACACAGTGTAACAATATCGTGGTCATTAACAATACATCTGAATAGTGGAGAGGTTTGGCCTGTATTTACACAAATTGTTTCTGATCATACAATCGAAACATACAGAAAAAATACGATGTGTGCTCTCACGACAATCTCACAATATTGTTCTCTCCATACATATTTGGCAGATAAACTAATATTATTCATGATCAGGTAAGATTGCTCAGTAGTCTGCAGTTTTTCCGGAAGTCCTTTGAAACATTAAACATTAAAAGACGTTTAAAGATAATTCAGATAACATAGTTGTTACCAGCGCTGTCAATACATATCTCCCTTATTCTAATAATAAAAGCAATTGTAACTGTTAGAAAAGATCGCATACATACGCAACCATCGTTCTCATTGACCTGTTGCTCAATGAGAACGTGATGCCAAAGCAACGAACCGATTTGTATATGAAAACCAACACTTCTGATTAAGTGCTAAAGCAGAGTTCACTATATCACTTCAAGTTGCACTTTGATTCGTGTAAATAACGTGAAATAATATGATTTGAGATAACATAAATCAGAAAAATAAAAAATACAACACTCTAGTTTTACTTATTGAGAATTGCGGTCCACTTAGTGTCACTTCCTGCAATAATGACCGTATTTTCAGGTGGTCAAATTACGAAAACAGAGCCAGACGTTGCCTGTTGGGGGCGTGTTCTGATCTGTGTGGCTGCAACTAATTTCGTCAGTGACATCACAGTAAGCTGAGGGGTGACAAGCGGACAAGACGGTGTAGCCGGTGAAGGAGCTGTACGCTGATCATGCATAGGCTAAAGAAAAGTACATGGATAAGTAAAACAAATTTAGTATAGCACATGTAACGGAGCCTCCGGAATTTCAAATGTGTTGCGGCCGTGTATGAACCCAGCGCTTCATCTAGTTCACAGCATTGACGGTGCGGGTCGGCGATAGCTAGCTGTCAGTATCAATTAGAAGTGTATTTATTTTTATTTTATGTATAACAGGAGAGTAGGGATTCCATTTTAGTCATTAGAAACACATACAAGCATGTTCTGAAGGTCGTGTTTCAATGGGAGTACGACCAGATAGAAATATATGTGACTAGAATGAAATAGGCTGCTAGGCTATGTATTAACATCTCCTCAGTCAGTAACGTGAACTAATGAATGAACGAGCTTGTAATTGTTTTTTGGTCGTGGAACGTGCGCACAAAGCAAACTGGACCGCTGTCAGAACAGGGACAAATACATGTGCGAACGAATAAAGTCCGAATATAGCGGAAGACGAGCACGTTGTCTGGACTCAGCCCCCTAATACGAGGTAAGAAACTCGATAGTTGCATTGCGGATTATATGTAGAAATGTCTTATCACGGGTGTTCCATGATTTTATTTTATCAAAGGCATTTATTAGGTAGGCTACTTGCAGCGAATACTCATCTTCGCTGTCTCGTTGTTTAATGGTGTTGATTCCATGGTACTTGAAGTGCACTGCGGGAGCTCTAAGATATATACCAGACGATCTATTGATCTAGCAAATAAACGAGCCGATGTGTCTGTCAGAATGACATAAAATTCGTGCTGTTTATATTCTTGTGGCGTCTAAAAGATGTCTGCTTAATTTTAAAGCGACATTATTGGAGTATACATAATCATCAACGTGATTCATTGTAGGCTATACATTTCACACATCTTATTTTGCTCAGGTCTATATGATTAAGGAAAGACACACAGAGTATATATTCAGCAATAGCTCCACAAAATAAATTTCATCCTGTCTTATTAGAATGTTTCAAACACTTGCAGGTGTATTACCTGCATCTGTATTATCTGACGTTAGGACTGAATTCGTTTATTCTCGTTAATAGTTGCGTTTGATACTGATATATTAACATTTCTAAATTTTAGAAGTCACCAATTGATTGTGTATTCGTACGGTGTATTTTTTGCAGTACATGAAGAATTCTGTAGTCTCAGATGAAACCAGCAAATGAATTTTTTGTGCTTTCGATGCACGTTCCAATGGAATGTTTAGCAACATGAATGTGATCTACAATATGCAGTCTGTTGTACTGTAAGTGTGGCATGGCCTTGTCATGGTTGTGTCCCGTGCGCAATTTATTCGGCAAAGAAGGAAGGCATAATTTACCAGGACTGGAAAGGTAAATAAAAATCACATGGTTAAAATGGTTGGCATATATCTACTCGAATGTCTTCCGCCAGGCTGAGCCCTGACTGCAGCATCAATGTCTTCAGACAGGCTGAACACTGACCAAAGCATCTTGGAATAATAATCCTCTTTGAAATGTTGTAACTATTGGATTTTGGGCAATTTACCGGCAATCCTTTTGAGGAAATTGTTTTGAGTTTGAACAACATTGTAAAACTTAAATAATTCTAAAGATTGTTAAATGTGTTACATGAATTAAACAGTATCAATTGCATGCTGATAAGCAGCATTGTGGTGTCATTGTTTGGGAGCTTAACTTATAATCAGCAGGTTGTAGAATTCAACCCTAGTTGAGGCCAGACTCATTTCCCTTTTAGCGACTAACCTGTCTAGGATCACTTCCATAAAATGTTCAGCTGTAAATAGATACTATGGAAAATATATGCTCCAAAAGTTGTGCTGGTTAAAGGCATCTGTGAATAAATAACCATACCTAGCTGATTAATTACTTTAAAAGATGACAAACCCATCCATGATATGTTTTCAAATGATCACACACCTCTTGTGGTATTTCCACTGTGCCTAGATCTGTTTTTTTTTTTTTTTTAAATAAAATAACAATACCAAAGATGACATGGTCACATCACATGATCTTGGTTCTTTCGAATAGCCTTTTGTTTGCCTTTGGAAGTAGGGATTGAGTGATCGCTCATTCATATGCACATTATTTCAGCTTTGACATCATGACCGCACACGCCTGTCCCTGCTGATTCACTCCTGCACCAGGCCAGTTGGTTCAGGGCAGCATACGCTTGTCTGAAATAATTAGTGTTCTTAGGCAATCTGGAGCAGATGCCATTCATTTACCTCTGAAAAAAAAAACAATCATGTTTGGCTACGTGGAAACAGCACCCATTATTGTGCATGCATTGCGAGTTAGATAATGCTGTGTTGTACTGTGTTATGTTGTGCTTGTGCAGAGTACAGTTGCATATTTTTGTTTGGACTCAATGAGTGTTTGAACAAAAGGTCCCAAAAATTCTGCTGACGAGCTTTGATTTACTCTTGCACGCTGTACATTGACTAATAATCTGTTAAATAATAAAAGTAATATATCTGTTAAATAAAAGTAATAATCTGTTATTCTGTGTTGTGCACGTTTAGATTAGCAGATGTAGAAGCTGTAGTCATCTCAGCTTGGATCACTAAAATAATTGTGAAAAACAACAGTTTACAGCACAGCACTGACGTTTCAGCAATATATTTATTGAGAGAAAATATAACCTCATGAGGATAGACATTTTTGTACTTTTCTTTTCCTGTACTACCATTACAGGTCTGCCTCAAAGGTGTTGTTTGTTTTAGAGGCTCAAAACATATTTCATGTAGACTTTTGAGTGCTGACTCAGGGGTGAACACAAAAAGAGCACAGTATGAGGGCAGTGCATGTTTCCTGATATAGTTTCTGAGTCCTGGTGGTTTTTTCCTCAACTCTGTGAATGCAGAGTGCCCCTGTATTGCTTCGACGGAAAGGATGTGCAGTTCACTGACAATCCATACCATAACAGCTACGCTACAGCGTTCTCTTCCTGCTGTCCAGAAATGGTGAAATTTGCTCTCTATTGAAGTGTTCTCTTCCTTGTTGTAGATTGAAAATGGTGCAGAAATACCAGTCTCCAGTGAGAGTCTACAAGTACCCGTTTGAGATGGTGATGGCGGTGAGTATGGTGACATTAAAAGTGTGTCCGAATCATTTCTTGTCTTAATATGTACACCTGCATGTGCACAGAAGTTGCTCCTCTCCCTACTGCACTGTACATAGACAGGGCATGAAAAATGGCACGTAGTCTGAACATTTGGAAATGTACTTCATATTTCAACCATGCCGTTTCAGAAACTGCAAGCCCTTATGTCATTGTTGATGTTCAATTGCCTTTAAGGGCTAATCTCAAACTCATGCACATGTACACACAGGCGCATGTGTGCGTTTCCACTCAAGCACACACCTGCATACAGTACACAGTGGAAGGTAGGTGTGTGGGTGTCTGTATTGTGCTTCCTTCCTCCCCTTGAGGAAGCAGAAGGAGATGTAGTGCAGTGTGCTGCTGCAGCAGGAGACAATTCCTCAGACTATATGCCATGCGTCTTCTGCACACATTCACTCCCCCATTTAAGAAAACCAAAACCACCTGCTCAAGGTCATTAGTGTGCAGGCCACATATGCCTGACAAAATCAAATGGCTATCAGAACTCTACTGTTGGGTGGGCTCTTTAGAGAGCACTTTTTTTTAGCAAATTCTAGCACTCTTACTTGGGTTCATGAAAAATCCTCTTTTGTGCATGAGCATAAATGTAAAATGTACAGTGGATAGCGCACCCACATCATACAATTACACAGGTAATAGGTCCATATGCAATTTGTCCAAAGGGAAAACCACTGTGCATTTGTGAATTTGTACCTTCAGGCATTAATCAGCCTTGCTTGTGTCGTTAGAGCGTTGCATTGTGCTTTATCAGGTGGTAATTATAGAGGCCATCAATCTGAATGCGACCCTTTTTGTTGCTGCGTAGAGTGGGCAATCCTGTTCTGTTGCTGAAACACATTCTGACTGCAAATGAGTCTGGACTCCTACTTTTACAGAAGTGGTGTTATCTTATGATTCAGATTTTGTGGAATATGACTAAAGCCAGGTGGCCATCACGTTCTATTGTCCTGTGTTCCAGGTTTACTCAGGAAGTGACAGAAGAGGTCATTAGGACCTATCGCTGCATAAACAGCGGAGCTGTCCATGTTTCTGGGATCCTGGGGTTCTGCTGACACTCAATTCTTAGCAAATTGCCACTTTCCAAAAAGAGATAACCAATTAACATAGATTCTGTGGTGACATCAGCTCAAGCCCTCTCTCATCAGTTAAAAAAAGGAATATAACTGTAGTGGCTTTAACAACCTGAACAAACCTGAAATTTTTTAGGTCAAAATTGGTTCGCTAAATTAAAATTTTATTTAGGTGAAATTATTGGCATGCTTTTTAATACCAAAATGCTGTAAATACAAGAAATGATTCATCTTCCAGGTTTTGCTTGCAGGGGACAGAAGAGTATTTCAGCTAAATTGGGTAAAAATGACACCCTCTGCTATTTCTATGTCTGTCCTACTTGTGAACTTTCACGCCATGCAAAATTGATACCAAGCATTTCTCAGACTTGTAGTAATCTTGTTGAGTAATTATGGCCTATTTTAAGCATGCTTGGTATTCTGTAAGCTGTGCAGTGGTGCAAGAAACAACAGATATGCGTTTTAACCCCTTATACAGCCAGCCCACCCTTGCCTAACATGCAGAGCTGTACAGAAGAGTGTTGTCGGGGAAATGTTAGCTGGCCTGAGTTGAATGAGAGTGAAGGGCGAATTTGCTTCAGCACTGTGTTGGTGTGTTTCCGTGCTGTGTGGGGTCAGAGCCGAGGGTGTCACACGCAGAGGGCAGCAGAAGGACAGGCCCAGTGGGGTGCAGTTGCTAGCAGCCATTATTGGAGGGTTTGGAGATTTTACGCTGTCATTAATGTCAGACTCTCCTGTCAGTTGAAAGGCTAATTATTTGGGATTGCTCCTAAAAATATCTCGATATGTTTTTTTCGCCTGCTGCTGCGTCCCTAAGTGTGGCCGAAGTGTGATTCCTCTTACAGACCATGGTGTCATGGTTTTGCACCGGCATGGTGAGGTTATGATTAGTGTTTCTGATAACTCTAGAGGGAGTGGGGTTCCTGTCTGACAGAATAGATTTTTGTGAATGTGTCTGCTAAAAAAAGGGAGAGGCATTTCACAGGGGGGTAGGGTGGGGGGTGTAAGACTGGCAAATGTTATTTATAATATGGGGTGATGGTGTAAGGTTTTGTTTATCTATATCCAAGTGTGGCTCTAATGTCAGGCAAGAGATCAGGTTGTGTTTTAATTAAGGGTGCTTTGGAAAGGACTGTCTGCTGGGATCACTCATTTTACACTCCTCCTAGCAGCAGAGAGGAACATACTGAGCCCAGCACTGCCAGCCGGGGAACATGATGTAGCACTCAGTGTGGGCGATGTTATAGTGAGCCGGTTGCACAGAAGAAAAAAAAAGCCCACAGTCTGGAAGAGTGGGTGAATACATCTACAACAGCCAAGATACAACAGTAGAATATTTCATTGTCAATTAAGAGGCTGTAATATGCATATATAGTGCCAGGCTATTTTCAGCCCTACAACATACAGTGTAAGACATGTTCCTACAACTGACACTAATGTCCGGAAATGCTAAAGAAGTTAGATTAGACCTTGAGAGACCATTAGTTTGCCAGGGAAGGGTTTTTATGGGACAGTATGGTTATCAAAATGTTTGGAAACAAAAAGACACACAGAGAGAATAATACAACTACTAAGAAATTTCTGCTTTTTAGGTGTATTGCATTAATTGTTGTCGAGGTTGAGAAATAGAGAGAACAAACAGAGCGGCACATATTGCACTGCAAGATACACAAAGAAAGATTGTAAACATTTAGGTGTTTGTCTTTTAAGTGTATTTTTTTCCCCTTTTTATTTGCTGTAATACATGAATCTTGACATTTGTCATATGTTTAAACGTACCTGAAGAAGACTTTACACTAAAATACATATGTGGCACCTTGCAAGTCCAAGCCAGTTATACAGTATGTGTGCTCTGTTTTATATTATTGAGTGCCAGTGTAGTTTTTGTACAAACATGCATCCTTTACTTTAATGAATGTCTGTTGTAAATTTTTTTTTTTTTTATGATCTGTATTGCTTTTAAACACCTGGCTATTTTACTTCATTTTTCTCTTCCTTATGTAAGACACCAGGTTGAACTGTGCATCACCAGAAAATCGCCTTAACCTCAGATCGAAGTATATTTGCTCCAGATTATCACAGCAATGTTCTGGCTATAATCCCAGAATGCAGATAAATCTGTGATCTGAAATCACCCATAAAGTCACACATAAACTATATCACTATAGATTAGTGAAGGTCTTTCCTCAAAATTAAACCCTCAGCTCATTAACACAGAGCTGAAACTGTCTAGTGGTTTTATGTAAAGCAGAGAGTGTGCAGGGTACATCAGAGTACAGCTGATGATGTACTCAAATAATGGATGGAGGCACAAATAATGTCTTATAACTTTTGCGTTGTTTTATTGTTATTGTTTAAAGCCTCTGGAGGCTTTTTATCAGCACAAAAAGTGTTATTTTTACTGGTCTTGTGTGCCCACATTTGTGTTTTTATGGAAGTGGTTTGGAACAGATTTTCTCCCTTGATGAAAAGGCGAGAAGAAGTCTTTTGTATTGGCAGTCAGTTGGGTCGATAGTACATTTTAACACCTTTAGAATCCTCACATTGAAATGATTATGCATGTTATATGTGGTGCAGCACAGAGATGCGTTATTTTGTGTTTGTATATATGCGTATTTGTTGTTGTGTCACCAACTTCATGTCAATCAATGAAATAATGTATTTCATTGAATTGAAGTATTTAGTTCCACTTCAAAGCCCATTAAAGCTATGTAAACAGTATAAATAGTTTCACAGGAGCCCTTATCTTCTCAGAAATACACCATGAAGAGTTTATCACAATGTAATGCAAGCCTGACACACAGCGATGGCATACATCTGCTGAAAAAAGTAATCATATGGAACATTTCTTATGAGTGCTGTATACACTATTTTATGTCAGGAACATATGGGCAGGGATTTCTCTGGTGCCCTGTTAAGATAAAAAGTGCTGATTCCCAGACCATCAGCTTGTTGTGCATCAAAGAATGTTAGAATTAACCTCTGATATTTTCTTTGGAAGCTGTCAGTGAACCACTTGGTTTCTCTCTGTTCAGAGTGTAGCTTCAAAATATGGCCTCTAAGTATCAGAGGGGAACCTGTATACTCAATATACAGTGCCTGGAAAAAGGTTCAGATACTGAACTGATCCCTAAAGCAATGGCATGACCAGGTGAATTAGTCTGTGTGTTTTACAGTTTGAAAGTAGATAGTAGTCGAAAGTACAGTTTTCTTGTCAAATTCTCATTCAGATTTACCTGCAGGGTCTCTGATTCAGTTTTCAGTTGACAAAAGTGAGCTGACACCCGACTTTTGAATCACACATTGCAGGAACTGGAGCAACACCACCTGGGCTTCAAGTCAATCTTACTTATTTTCTCCATTCTTATGGTTTATTTTATACATTTACATTTGTGTCAACATCTGTCCCAACCAGTTGAGAAAACATGTTGTAGCATTGTTTCTGTGTGGACAGAATGGTCTTTATAGGGTGAGACCTGCAGCAGTGACATCTGAGTAAATGTAACAGCTTAGTTAAGGGTTTAATGAAGCTGTGTCATAGAGAAAGCTGTAGCTGATGGGAAAGCTGCAGAAAGCAGTGCTGGGTGATGGATGGTGTTCCCGTTTTGCTGCATGCTCAGTCCTAGCATCTTAACAGAGAGCTGTGGCTTCTCTGCCCTTGTTTACACACATGTTGTCTGAAAACTGGCCACTGCAGCAGCCGTCCAGGACATATGCTATTCATTGTTTGCATGCTCCAAATGTTTTCTAACTGCTCCAGAGACAGTTGGAAATGCCTCACAGGACTCCTTGTGGCTATTCGTAAGTTCAGCCGTATACTGTATTCCTTTACAAGCAGTAGTGAGTAGGTTTCTAAAGCTCCTTTCCTACCAAATAAAGTAACACGTCTAGTTTCAACAAGCATTTAAACATACCTCTGGCCTCACTGATTGGTAAAATTGGTTTGACTCATGTACATTTTGTTAACTGTCTGAAAAATGATATAAGGAACTAGGAGAACTGTTAATATTTTCAAGGTAAAGAAAACTGACTGTGCCTGATTGTCTTGAACAATTCCTATTCCTGCATGCTTTTTGTTTGATTTACCGGGAACTTGTGCCATATAGCAACAATACAACAGCTTGTGCAGATTTTTTTTTTTAATAAAAGCAGAACAGCCAGTGTGAAGCAGTACATCATGAAACACCATCTGCAAATTCACAATTCAGTTGGCTTCAGTACTTCTGACCTTGTTCTACCCATCCTGCATTCAGACCCTCATGTTCACTTGTTTGAAACACTGGAAGGGTTACTATTAATACTCCAGGAGGCTTCAGGCTTCAATGTTCAGAAAGGCAATCTGTTACTTGTATCATGGATGCCTTTCTCATGCAGTTTGTAGTATATGAGCAGTCAACGACAAACAAGCTTCACTTCCGATAAGGCTGTAGTTCAGCTGTCTTAGATAGAATTTCCTATGTGATGAAGGTAAAAAGGTAGATGACAGCAGAGCTTGGATCTTTTGGAGAAAAAATAGTCAAATTGTTGTGACATTTGTATTATGTACCAGGACTATGTCAGAGTTATTCCTGCTGTTTTGTATGCCCTCTTCTGTAATTCTGTGTAGGAAGGGGTAATTCTTTGTGTAACAGCTAATTTTTCCAAAGGTATAATTTAAATTGACATATTTACATAAATGTATGAAGTAATGTAATGAAGTGGAGTGGTAAAAATAATATTTGTTCTAAACTGGCTAAACAAAGCTGACCTTATGAAGTTATGCTTAGGGCTGCTACCACTTGATGTCAGCTGGTAGCATGCAATGTAAAGTTGGGAGATTGAATTTCACAGCTGGTTAGTCAGAGGAAGGCTCTTCACCTGAGAGCATGCGCGTGCAATTCAGTCTATTCTTAGGAAAATCTCTCACGCAACCGGGGATGATAAGAGTATATGTAAACATATATGTTTTTAAATATTTCGCTATACACTTATTAGTATACATCATATGGAGTATTCATTTCTTAGAATCAGTGCCATTATGCTCTTCCATCAGTAAGTTAAGAAGTCCACTGCCGTAGAGTAAACCAAACGAATCAAGCTGTGGCTGCATTTTAAGTCCACTGGCTGGAAAGGATAGTGTTTCATTTTTCATTTGCAGTGTCGTTTTGTGGAGTTGTCCATTTGTCGGCTATTCATTAGGCAGACCGTGACAATCTAATCAGGATGATGCATGGTACAGTGAAACAGGAGTCTGTCCAATAAAAGCAGTGCTCTTACAGTTAGGTAACTAATCAAAGCAGATTCAACTTATTAAATGATTTGTGAGTGGAATGATGTTTTTCTATGTAGATTATGTGCCTTCATCTTGACCTTATCATTCTCTTCTTTTCTATCACTTGCTTCATTAATTACAACTAGTGAAGTTTCAACTCCACAATCCACCTTAAGATTTAGCAGTTAATTTCACTTTTTCACTCAATTGCCATCACCTTTATAAATTATGTAGGAAAGTTATGTTAGTGCAATTACAAAATCTGTATTTTTGCCATCTTCCAGATATAGGTCTGACCTGAATTTTGAAGGTGTCTGGTTGAAATCTATAACTTGACAGGAATATAATTTGTGTCAGTTACTTTCATTCATCTGTGTAGAAGTATCAATTCCACAAACATGTTCTATCAGTCCCTCTCTGTTTTTGACATGTACACATATGAGCAGCTATAAGTGTCACCCAGTATTACATCTCACAACTATTTGTATTAAGTATTAAGTTTAATGGAAATATTTTTATAGCACAAAGGTGTGTAGACACGTAAATACAAAAATAAAGTTGTAGATTACACGTTTATGTGGCATTTTGGAACTGTTATCTTAATGCAGGGTGTAGAAGTGTATGATACACATTATACATGAGATACAGTAGATGGTGTTATAGATAATTAGCAAAACTTGTTTAATATTTCTGGACAAGGACAGATCAAAATAGCTGCTTCTGTCTGATTTAGTGCATGTTCATAGCTATGTCTTTATTTACCATGTCACCTCATTCGATCTCTGTTACATTGTCAAGAGCCAAATAGCCCTCCTTGTGTAAAGGCATTGTTTGCTATAAGATATCAGCGTGTTAACTACTGAGTTTGTCTACTTAAAGGTTTTAAACCGCTACACATTCAGTCCTGTGTAATAATCTTCACTGCATTGAGATAGAGAAAGACTGGAAGTTGTGCAAAGCATCAGGAAATGTGTCACATGCACTGCAGAGTTGTCCTGTTTCTCTTTTGCTGAGACAACTGTCACCAAGCACAGGAGCGCCTTTCTCAGAGTCCAGCATGCTCAATGGAGCTTTTGTGAATTCCAGTGCAGCCACCGGTGATGTCAACGGTATCATTTTCAGGAGTTACATGTATCATCTTTCCTAATTATAGCAGTGTGTGGGATGGAGTGTACAGCATTGTTTTTTTTATTTTTGTAATCCCTCCTCTGCATTAAATCTGTCAGGCAGTGGCATTAATGTGAGCGGAGGACACATTTGTGCTATCAGAAGCATCCCAGCACTTTGCAGCTCTCCCCCTCGCTTGTGTGCCCATCCCTGGTAGGATTTCGACTCTCACACTGAGAGCATTGTGTGGTTGGCAGGGGCAAGGGAATTTTCTGAGTGCCGGTCTTTGCCCACAGGTCTATCCAGCACTAATAGAGGACCGTGCTTTATAGACTCAGGATACATCTGTCCGTGAGGGGCACAGCCCTGGGTTTTGTAAGCCGATTTATAAACTGCTCTGGGAGAAATGTTCCTTCCCTCCATCAAATGAAGTTGCATGTTTTAGCTGCACTGCAGTGCAGTTTTGTGTGGGCCTGTGTTATTGAGAATGCTTTCCCCGGAGAGCTTCACAATGACCTTAGCTCCAGTTCACAGTTCATCGTACCCACCATGTCCTGTTACGAGGAGAGGGTAGAGTGTCTTGCTCCGTGTGGCTTCTCGAGCTGTTTGACAAATTGATCGTGGTGGTTTGATCGGTGGAGGAGGAGGCTCCTGCTGCCGCAGCGCAAATCACGTGGCGCCTCTTGCTGAAATGCAATCGTTATGTTGTCCCCAGGGTCAGTCCAGTGTTTATAGCTGTGATGAAGAGGCTCTGTGTGGGGGCTGTAAATTAGCCTGAGGAGAGAAGGCCTTCTGCTGTGCATCTCCCAGCACCCTGCAATCTCGACACTCCTCTCCCAGTTAACCACCCGGACTGCATTAACACTCTGGTTGCCATAGAGACTGCCGCATCAGGGCCAGCTCTGCAGGCTCGCACTCACCGCTTTTAATGAGCTCCGGTTCCCAGCACAATGGCTCCCTTCGGAGGAGTCATGCTTCTGGGTTCCTGGGAGAGGAGCGGTTCATGTTCTGGGAAGGACGGCTGCA
Organism: Megalops cyprinoides; assembly: GCF_013368585.1. Classification (NCBI taxonomy): domain Eukaryota; kingdom Metazoa; phylum Chordata; class Actinopteri; order Elopiformes; family Megalopidae; genus Megalops; species Megalops cyprinoides. Next base: position 31,833,809 of record NC_050583.1, read on the forward strand.
GTCACAAGTATAAACAAAAGGAGCGGATCCACTGTAATTCCCCATTTCTTTTGGCTGCTCTGTGACCCAGTTTTGTCAAAGCCAAGGGCATGTGTGCGTGAAGGATGAATAGAGGCGCGGCTTCACCACCAACAGGAGGAGCCTCTTTCTGGGAGAGAAGGTGGTATTGTGCAACGGTTAAAAGCAGAATACCTGACCTTGAAGTTCCGCATTGTAATTTTTCATGTGATTCCGTGACAAATTGGGGGACATATATCTGCAGTGCTGGTAGAGCCACCTCCTACTTCGCCTGAAAAACCCTTAATGTAATTAGTCTTCTTCAGTGTCCAGATCGAGGCAGCACTGCTTCAACCTGGTGAATGGAATGGATGAATTCAGTTGAGCAGATGTTACAAAGAAAGATAAAAGACTAAAGTTTCGGCAGGCCAGGAGAAAGCTATTGCTGTTGCCACAGTGTGTGTGAGAGGGACTGCGGTTATCAGGTGTCCCTGTGCCCACACATGTTGCTGGTCACAAAGCGTGACAGACTCTGTGACGCAAAATTGCAAGCGAGCCCTGTTTAGGAAAGACTGAGTCACTTAGTTATTCTTTCACATTGTGCCCAAAATAGAATGGTGCAACTCAAACCCAGTACCTTATTCTGCACATCATAAAGTATTAACACGCAAATCTTTTTTTCATGAATGCTCATCAATTAGATTTGAAAATAGCTGTTCCTGTGAAAGAGGTTTTGCTGTTCAATATTGCCTAGTAGAGAATGACCCTTGAACTCTCCTTTACTTCTATAACACAATATAGTTTAGACACAGAAAGGTTTCAGTGACGAAAGAGGACAAAAGTTCTTGTAACAGCAGATGATATATGGGACAAATTAATTAAGTGTGTTCTGCATAGGGGAGATTCATAGAAACTGACATTGGCCGTTTACTGTGCGACTGCAGAGGGGAGTGTGGGTTGAAGCATGCTGCGCTGGACGATCTCCTCACCATGTTCCAGAGGAGAGAGGCGAGGGCAGCGGTGAACCTTTGATGGGTGTCTGTCTCCTTCCAGGCTTATGAGAAGCGCTTCCCCACCTGCCCGCAGATCCCCGTCTTCCTGGGCAGTGAGGTGCTCAGCGATGTCACCAGCGATGACGGCTCTGTGCACATCATTGAGCGTAGCTGCAAGCTCAACGTGGATGCACCGCGCCTCCTCAAAAAGGTAAGGGGGGGGGGGGGGGTCATTTGCAGATTTAGTCCAGCAGGAGATGGCATTTAGTCCAGCAGGAGATGATGCCGTCAACTGCTTATCTGCTCCTGAGTAATGATTATGTTGATTTTTAAAGACTAAATGTAAAATAATAATGCCTCAAATTTGGATATGTCCAATGCTGATTTATTACAGAGATATTTTTAATTGGAACTTGCTGAAGGAAAGGAGACTCCAGACAGTCAGATGATTACCTACCAATTACCTAAACCTGACAACACCTGTATTCTTAGCTATTTAATCCAAAATACCTATTATCTTCGATGTCTGTGTCCTTCTCTGATAGGATGTTGTATGCTGTCCTGACAACCTCAGCCCTGTGTGTTGTAGATAGGGTAAATTACGAGGCTCCTACATTTTCCTTGTGGGCGGTGGTGTAGTATAGTGGTAAGGAGCAAGGCTTGTAACCAAAAGATTGCTGGTTCAATTCCCTCTGGGGCACTGCTGTTGTAACCTGTTGGGCAAGCTACTTAACCCAGAATTGCCTCAGTAAATAGCCAGCTTTCTAAATGGATATCATGTAAAAATTGTAACCTATGTAAGTCGCTCTGGGTAAGAGCAACCGCTAAGTGACAGTAGTGCGTGGTGTCTGTTGTAGCATATGCTACCCTGTTAGAAGAGCATGAAGAATAAGCCAAAGCAGGCTCTTAGTGTACATCAGGAAGCTTCTCTGAGCCACCTACCATGTATACATGGGGTAACTGTGGCCACTGTCATAAAGGTTAGGCAGCAGGAAGTTTCCAGGGCAGCTGGGAGGAATTCACCGACAGAGCTTGAAAGGCCATGTTGAAAAGTTACACTGCTGAGAGATGCACCGATGGGCTCACTGGTCCTGTTCTAAGAATATCACCCTGCGAGTGTGGACTAACCTTGCTCCCTCTTTACCCCGTCTGCCTCACGTACCTCTCTGCTGTACTGTTAGGATTGGCCGCAGGATGCTGGGATTGACGCAGACACTTCTGAGTGACCTATTTGTTAGTGGCGGCTGGCTGTAAATGCCGGCTGCTGGTGTGCGTGCGCTGACTCAGATCAGGCTGTGCTGGCTAATGGATCTCTCAGTGCTGGAGCTTAGCATGGGACAGGCTGTGCAAACCCTGCACTGCTCCTGGCCTGCCAGGTCAACTCTGCTGCCCTTCCCTGGTTCTCTCGGTCACATTGGCTTAGTGTTGTTTTTGTCATTGTGAAAGGGGTAGTAGTATTATAATTGTTATTGTTTTTTTTATTATTAGAAGTGTGTCCAATGTGTCATTTAAACATCATTTTCTACATTTATTTAGAGCACTTATTTGGGCAATATCTATAGCACCGTCATTTCTGTCAATGCTACCATTCCCATACAACTAATGATTTGAAAGCAGAAGAAGAGACAGAGAATGAGACTGTAGTCAGCACACCTGTATAAAGTGAAGCAGTGTGGTGGGGATGACATATGTGTGGATCCTGCTTGTCCAGACTAATGCAGTGCCTCTGCCTGATGCACTTTCTGCAGATCGCAGGAGTGGAGTACGTCTACTTCATCCAGAAGAACACCCTCAACTGGAAGGACCGGACGCTGCTAATCGAAGCCCACAATGAGACTTTCGCCAGCAGGGTGACGGTCCTTGAGACATGCAGCTATAGTGTGAGTGTGTGATGCGTCTGTGTCGCTGCGCTAGCAGTGTTTTCCTGTCAACAAAATGCTGGATCACTTCTGGATCTCACCTTATTAATAGCATGTCAGTTTATGCCGATTACCCTGCCACTACTTGTTTGTATCGAAAATGGCGTAAACATTTCATAGTACCTCAGGGATTTGTTTTGAGATATCATAGCCTGGGTATTATTAGCCTGTACATCAAATAGACCATTTGAAACCTGAGCTATGTTAAAGGTTTGTGATGGAGCATATCTGTTGTCCTAATTGTTACAGTGTGTGTGTGTGTGTGTGTGTGTGTGTGTGTGTGTGTGTGTGTGTGTGAGTGTGTGTGTGTATTGGGATGGGGGTTACAGCCAATCTGCAACAATACAAAGGGACCACTGCCTCGAGAGGCCAGAGAAGAGTTTTAGAGTTAGAGTTTTAGCTCTTTCAAATGAACAAACAAACTAGACTCTCATAAAATAAAATTTAATCCTCTGCCCCCTCTCTTCTTGGGAAGTGCTGAGGTTCTCAGGAATGCGAAAATCCACCTCAAATAAACAAGCAACTTCTGCAACTGGAGCCAGTCCCAAATCCATGTTTCTGGGACAGCACAGCAGGAGTATGTCATGCACTGCTACAGGACCTGTTCTGCTTTTTCAAAATCCCTGTCCTGTTAAAAGATTAATGGCCTGAAGTTAATGCTTTTTCAGCAAAAGCAAGGTGTAGAAAAAAAAACACAAGTGGCTCAGAAATAGATAAATGGAAACTAACAAAAAAAGAGACCAACCATTATCCTGCAAAGGTACACAGCTATCGGATATTACCTAGCACAGAGCCTTCTATTAAAAGCTCATATCATCAGTGGTTCCTACCTGATAAACAGAACACCAAGCAGACATCTACCCTGTGCTTACTGCGTGGGTCTGCATTTGTTTCAAACATTTGGCCCGTAAGTGTTACGTCTTTGCCGGCTCTGTTTTTAACAATAGCAATTTGTTGCCCTTTTTCCAGAAGGTTCTCTCCTTGTACCCTGCATGTACAGTGCCCAGAGATTTGACAGTTAGGTAATAAAAGACCCTTGCCCAGCTCACAGATTATGTAAACGTGGTACCCGCCCTGCAGTGTTGCTGTTTTTCTTTCTCTGACAAGTGGTACATTGCATCCAGTGCAGTGAGGAGCTGCAGCTGTAATTTTCTAGGCAGATGGAAGGACGCCCTCTGTATACTGTGGAGGCTTCTATAAAGTATATGCTTTTGGCTTTGACAAATGACATGCCTTCAAGGAGGAGACAGCCTTATTTATTCCAGCCTGCCCAGCTGTCGCCTTGTGTAGACCCACAGGGCACCGTCGCCTCACACTTCTAACAATTCCACACCCTGCAGACGCCTGTCAGCTTGCGTAAGCAAGTTAAAAGTAGGATGACACTTGCGATAGAATTGACGCATTTAGATGTACGTATTTCGAAAAGTATGTTCATGCACATTTGACAGTGGTTATATATACATCTGTGCGATGCATTACTTTATTGATATAGATACTTTGGATATCTAGAGCTAGATATCATGGGTATTTTCTGTATTCATGTTACAGTGTCATCAGTAAAGCAATGCTTTCGAAAAATCAAAGTTTGCGTGTTCAATGTCTTTACAGGTTCATCCAGAGAATGAAGATTGGACGTGTTTTGAGCAGTCTGCCTCTTTGGATATCAAATCCTTCTTTGGATTTGAAAACACTGTGGAGAAGATTGCAATGAAACAGTACACTGCCAACATCAAGCGGGTAATTAGCTCAATACAGAAATCCATACTGTGGAAATACATCTATTACTACTATACTACTACTATATCTACTAATACTGCTACTACTACTGTGTAGTTTCAACTAACTTTATAGGCTCAGAGGATTGACTTCAATGCGCAAAATGACCCTATTTAGTCATTTTTCACTATTATACATATCCAGAATTACACAAAGTGGTGCTACCTCCAACAAGAAGAACTTAGAGCGCAAAAGAGAATCCACAGGTCAATAGAATATTAGTATCCTTTTCTCCAGCCATTGTACAAAGCAGATGAAGAAAAGTCAATTTAAAAATCCTGGACAGGATGAGGCTATTAACACGCTTTTTTCAAAAGTGTAATCCAGTTATAAAGCTTTCAAAATAAGTGTTTTCTGTGAAGGCGAGTCTCCAGAGCCCAGTAAGGGAAATGTCAAGCAGAGTGCTGTAACAGCGCTTTAGGAGGGGAGAGCACTATGGCAGTGCATTGGCATTGGGCTTTGCACTGGCCGGCTGGCTGTGCTTTGATCTGCTACATTCTTGGGCCAGGTCATCCCTGACTCTGGAGGGTGCGTAGATCAAGTTCGCTGGGCCTCTGACGTGTCAGTGCTGCAATGGTGTCAGCGACACACTGCTATGCCTCTGTCGCCATTGAGCTTGCCACTGAGACCAAGGGACACTGCAACCAAATCCTATAGCAGAGCAAATGTTCACAGTGCGCACATACTTGCGCTGTTTTAGTTCTCAGGGTGGGATAAAGTGCACTCTCCTCTCAACGCACTGGGTCCAGTGTAGCACCACGGTCATGTAATGAATACTGTATATCATATGATATGTAGATGTGTTCTGAGCAAGTCACGTATATTTTTTTTTGAGCAGATTGGGTGGGCCCAGGTGTGATTAGAACGGAATGTGTGTCTGTCTGGGAGAGGGAGATGGAAAGTGCTGTTCCCCAGTCTGCAGTGGTGCTTAGCAGCGACCTGCTCAGAGCTCACATCTGGGTTTAGTGCGTCACGCCTGTGTTCTCCCTTACCCTCAGAGGCCCACAGAGCTCACCCACTGCAGCAGAAAACTATGTGGGTCACCGGCGACACTCGTCTGTTGCCTCCCCTCTATTCCTTCTCCTCACTTCACTGCAAACACGATTAACCTTCCAGCCCCTCCGCCCTGAGTGGGGTTTATATGCCTTCATAAATTGCATTAAAAACTGAAGAGACCAGCAGTTCTTGAAGAAAGTTGGAAATTTAATGTATTGTTTTATTATTCACTCATCAGCAGAATGCAGTGTGACAGACTGTGTTATATGGCTGTCCCCTCTCAGATTTGTTCAAGCTACCACTGACTCATGGCATTACTCTTGTCTTTAAAACTCAAAGTGTAAAGGACCTTAACTAACTTTGTTTACTCACAAGGAAAAAAGCAGCAAACATGTTATGGGACAATGAGTAGGTATGAGACCTTACTAATTCACAAGGGTGAAGGTTCCGAGTATCAGATGGGGAGATGAGTACAAGCATAGGGCCTTACTAGCTCCATGCACTCGAAAGGGGGAAGGTGTTGAGTATATGATGGGGAAATGAGTAGAAAGTGCATAGCGTGTTATTCTAGGTTTCAGCAGTGTGGCGAGTGCCAGCGCAGGTTTTTGACAACTCTAGCGCCCCGCTACAATATGAGCAGGTCAGCCCAGGTGAAATGCACTGCAGACCTTCCCATTATTCAGCTGACAGCGTTAATTGTGCAAACGGCGCAGTGGCGGCAGGCCAGTTTCCTCACGCCTTTAATCACTCTCTGCTGCAGATCCTCTCTGTCTGTAGCGGGACAGGCCCGGGGAACGAGGCATGACCAAATGGAAAGGGAGAGAGTATTGTTTCCCGCGCTGGAGAGTGTCACCGATTACAAATGGTCTCAATGCAAAGGGCTCTGGGTTGGAATAATGCTGGAAATCTGTTTACTCTAGGCCCTTTCTCTCTCACTGAATAGGATTTTTAAGCAACACCTTTCAATTATACTCAATTCCAATGTTAACATGTGTATGACAGCCTAGTGATACACCACCGTAAGGAGAGCCAGATTTGATGGCCCGCTGTAAAATGTGAGCAGTCTGCTCTGTGTGTTGTCCACAGGGCAAGGAGGTGATTGAGTATTACCTGAACGAGCTGATAGCAGAGGGGATCACGGAAATCCCGCGCTGGGTCCCGCCGGAGAAGCGAGCCCTGGTAAAGCCTGTGGCCCCGCCCTGCGCTGCGCCCCTTTGCACCCCGGCACCCGACTCCAGGCTGGACCTGGACTCCCTCGCGCACAGCAGCACCAAAGACTCCAGCTGCAGCCTGAGCGCCGCCGCGGAGCCCACCACGCCGGATGGTGAGCAAATGGGCTGGGGAGAGCTGCTCCGAAAGATTGAGGAAGAGAGCAGGGGATGCAGACAGCCACTCTGTGTGTCGATCTCCTGTGAGCATCAGAGACAGACATTTTGTGCTGGGGTTTATGTTCAGATGGCCTTTAAGAATTACTCTGTTGCTGTTAAAGGGCACCTGTTTCGCTGATTTGATAAATCCGAGTCTCGCTGGATGGGCCAAAAACAAACCTGTTGTACTTCTACAGATGGTTCATGGCAGCAGTTTTAGAAGCACTTTGAAGAGAAGAGGTTCATAAGAGCTGCAAAATGGAACTCATAATAATGTTCTGAGCATTATATGTAGTAACATTTATGCTGATTAAGAGTAGTAGTACAATGGAGAAAACTGCTTTAGTTTTGGTGCAATAATACATTTCCAAAGAATATTTTCCTCAAAAATGAACCATAAAAACATTAATAAAATTCCCAAAAGCCACAATGAAAACTGTAGGTTTTCACATCTTCCAATATTTGTTACCACTCATCCATAGTCAGAGTTCAATATCTACTGCAATGTAGCATCAAGATGGTAATAGTGTTGTACATCTCTATGTTATGAGAATTTAGACATGGCCTACTAGATGCATTTACATCAGCGGTATGCAACATAATTCTGTTTATTGTGGAACTTGGTGAAGTAGCTGTAAATGCTTATGTCAACACACTCTCCAAATGACGCTCAACACATATTTTCAAAATGTACAAACAAACAAGCATGACAGAACCGATGTGGTGTCTTAGAATCTGTGCAAATTACAAGTACAGGTTACCTGTAAGAATGTCATGGTATTAATGATGGCCATTCTCAATAATGTAATTTGGAAACAATGGCTACCAAAGTGGCCGTAATAATTTGTTTTTTAATTTATACAGTTATGAACGATACTCCCCATAGTTTGTAGTACACTGAACAGACTAGTGTAGCAGTGGTACCATCAGTAAGAGTAGGAGGTCTGTCTGTGGGTCTGAGTGACAAGCTCAGTGGAGTAACTAGCCATTGGGGCCCTCCCATCTCCCCACTGACATTGAGCGCAGAGCTACTGATAGCTGCTGTACATTGTGCACAGTTATTCATCCATCCAGATATGGACAGCTTTCCTGAAGGTGTGCCGAAAGAGAAACTTTCACCTCATGAAATGTTTTGGAAAGGTGCTGAGACAGTAACATTAATACCTACAATCTTCTTCTTCTTCTTCTTCTTCTTCTTCTTCTTCTTCTTCTTCTTCTTCTTCTTTCGGCAGCTATCATTTAGGGGTCACCACAGATCATCCATTTCCATGTCTTCCAACATTAATACCTACAATAAACACTAGAAAAAAAAAGATATGGAAACATGAACATCCATGTGTATGTACTGTGTCCGTGGAGAGTAAAATCAAGAGTTAAAGAATCAGATGAGACATATCATGTTTTATGACACCTGTCAAACCTCTCTGCAATACTATATGTTTGATGACAGATTTCTTGAAATGTGTGCTGATGAAATGTGTAGGTTGTTCAAGGTAGTTAATAGTTATTATCCCCTAAATACATGTTTTTTAGTTATTGAGCTTAATCACTGTCTGTGCACCTTTTCCAACCTCTTTAATGAGTGGAGGAACATACTTTCACTCAGATTTCTGCACACAAGAGACGACAGTCTGCTGGAGGAGGGCTGTCTAATCCAGAAACTGATCCAGCCAGCAGCTGCACATTGCTGTAATGAGACACAAAAACAGTACAGGCCTTTGGATTTCTGTTTCTGAGTGCATCTATGTTTTCATGTAGATCGGAGGGTTTCTGAGTGGATTTGTGTGTTTCTGTGTAGATTTGTATGTTTCTATTTGTATCTGTGTTTCTGTGTCTGTGTTTTTGTCTGTGAATGTATAACCGTGTCTGTTGTCTTCCAGTCAGCCTTAAGATCACCAGAGGCTCATTGAGATCCCATGTCAGTTTGTTAGTTCAGAGTAATGCAAACCTTGTTTTCCCCTAGATTCACCCAAACAAATCAATATACTATTGGATAAGAGTGTGTCACAGCAAAAAATCACGCTCCTACCCCTGTGTTCAAAGGGCATTGTAGATAAGAGCAGGTACTGGAAGCGGAAGTACACACAAATAGGGGCGAATTCCTCCGACTGCACCATATCAGAAGATTGTCCCCAAAACACGGGGTCATTGGCTAGCAGCAGAACCTCAATGGGTCAGTGGAGCAGATGAGAAACCCTGCTATTCTGAGATGAGTTGAAGGAAGGTTTCCAGACAGCGCGGCTGTGTCGTGACTCAAATGCAGAGGTGAGGGGAGTCATTCAACAGAGCGACTAACTGACTGTTGTTTGTTGTTGCAATTTTTTAGCAGACAAGTTAGATGCTGATTACATTGAGCGCTACCTTGGGCAATTGACACCAATGCAGGAGAGCTGCCTGATTCAGCTGAGGCAATGGCTGCAGGAGACTCACAAAGGAAAGGTATATGTCCTTTAAGCTCCAAGCCTGCATCTAGTGATGTCTTCATGAACACCTTTACCTCTTTTTGTCAGAGACCTAACTTTCATTTTGATTACGTGTACTGAGAAGCAGTTTTACGTGTGGCTTGTCCTAAGTGTCCCAAAGACATACATTTTAAGGCGTGTTCTGTGTGTGACAGCACCGAACAATGTGCCTTTGTGTGGTTTATAAAATATATGTATGCTTTAATCATCACTCCACCTTGCGCATTTAGTGCTAACACCAACTTACAATAAGTGCACATGCAGTTGCATTTAACTGTGTAAGTTTCCCTTCTAACCATCGTTTTGTGCAGTTAAATGCTGAATCCTTTTAATACCAGGGATGCTTAGCACAGCTTTATAAGACTCAAGTGAATTGTCCTACTCATATGCTTGGACTAATAACCAACTTCAACGCCTGAAAGTTCAGAGCAAGTGGTTGAAGTAGAGCACTTGATATCTTTGCCTTTCAGGCATTAGGAGCTGCAATAGTAATAGTGGCTTAACTCTATGAAAATAATTTCTCTTTTCTGTAGTCAGAAGCTGGTGAATGGAAAGCAGAGAAGGTAAAAAGTAATGCATGCTGCGTGAGACGTGTGGATAACCTGTATAGATCTGAGGAGGAACCCACAGCAGACAAAGCAACAGGACTAGAACTCCACTAGTGTGTTTGAGCAGTACAACCAACAGCATGAAGGCATAGGTCTGTTGCTCATAATTTTCATCATTACAGCGTCGCTCAGGATTGATACAGTAGCAGGCAAAAACGTCAGATCTGAAGGTGTATTGTTCTTGCCTCAAAATTTTACTAACAGTAGTTAGTACTTAGTAGTAGTTAGTACTTAGTGACAAGAGCCAAGTCGTAGTAGAACAAGGGGCAGGATAATAGCTTTATGTATGAGGAAATGGTGATAAACTAATTTTCAGGAATGATTTATCAAAGGCAATAATTGTGTAGACCATCAGGGATTGCAGAAGGAAGTCATGTGGGACTTCTTTTCAAGCTGTTACTTTCTTCATACACTTTTGTTTCCTTATAAAATAACAGAAGACAGTAGCAGACAGTAACAGGAATAAGCTTTGCTGGGTTTGATGCATTTTACTATAATCCTGATTAAACAGATTTCTAATTTATGTATGAGCAGTAAATATTAGTAGAAGCAATACACATTCTTATTGTGTAATTCAACAATATAAATATTAAGTCATAGAGTGTGAGTGCAGAGGACAAGGTGATTCTTTACCGTCTAGAGGGGGCACTTTAAGTGTAGCAGTAGGTTATTCATTTCCTTTCAGAAAAAAACTACCTCCTTGCAGATTCTATTTCCACAGCAAATTCTAAGGATATTTATATGTTCACACTATAGCAATAGCCAGCGATATGTTTCCTCTTTGGAATCTGTCCAATCTTACCAAAGAGCTTTAGCCAGCTGGTGTCCATGGCTGGCTGTCCATCACATATGCATTGCTACTGACTGCCAGTTCCTGTACAAGGACTCCTTCATAATATTTAGCAGAACAGCTTTTGCAGTGAATTTAAAACAAGCACAGGCTATTGCTACAGATCTCAAAACATAGAAATTTCCAAAAACTGCTTTACTCATAATCACTTTTTTTTCATTTTGGGAAAAAGCCCTGTCATGTTCTGTTTTCTTTGTAGATGATGCTGCAGCTTTCAGTCACTGTAAAACGAATCAAATGCATTTCAGCTTACTTGGCCAATCAGATACATTTCACTTCATACAAATGGTTACAGCTTTATGTCTAAATCAAAGATGCAGTGTCAGGTTTGACAGATCAGTTTTACCAAAGGCATAGCTAGCCTTTCAATGCCTTTCAATCTGCAATTGCAACTGTTTGCATGAATAAACTTGGGAATGGTGACGGCATTTTCAAATAACCTACAACATTTTGCTTATTAGCTTCCTGGCTCTCAGTAATTTCTTCTTTTTCCAGAGCTTTTGTTTTGATTTACCTGCATGACCAGGCACATCTATTGATAATCTGAGCAACATGTTGAAAACAAGCCATTTGTTTTACAACATGAGTAAATACTGCATTCATTCATGAAACTTATCTGACATAGCTACTAATGATTGCCGTGATTTCTCTCACTGGTTTTCTGAGGGGGCCGTGGTGCTGCAGTGGTTGTGTACACTCCTGATTCCCTCCCTCTCCGTTAGATCCCCAAGGATGAGCACATCCTGCGCTTCTTGCGTGCCCGCGACTTCAACATGGACAAGGCGCGCGAGATGCTCTGCCAGTCGCTCACCTGGAGGAAGCAGTACCAGGTGGATTACATCCTGGAGACCTGGAGACCCCCTGCCTTCCTGGAGGAGTACTACGCCGGCGGGTGGCACTTCCACGACAGCAACGGGCGGCCGCTCTACATCCTGCGCCTGGGTCAGATGGACACCAAGGGTCTGGTGAAGGCTCTAGGAGAGGAGGCCCTGCTTAGACACGTGGGTATTCCACTGTCACCTGTTTCCTGGGGATGAATTACAAAGAAGAATCAATGCTAATTCTCATGTAGTTTTGTTGAATGATTCTGGAATCTTATATAAGTCAATGCAAAAAGGCTTATTAACTCTCTGGATGGTCTTGTTGTAGGTTCTATCCATCAATGAAGAGGGGCAAAAAAGATGTGAAGAGAACACCAAGATATTTGGAAGACCCATCACGTCAGTCCACGTTCCAGTATCCTGTTTGTTGTTCCTCAAAGATGAAGTTGTACTTCACTTAGTGAATGTAATTGTCCCATAGTGTTCCTCTCACCCAATCAGAAGTCTGATAGGGCTGTGTTTTCCATTCTCAGATCTTGGACTTGCCTGGTGGACTTGGAGGGCTTGAACATGAGGCACCTGTGGAGGCCAGGTGTGAAGGCCCTCCTGCGGATCATCGAGGTGGTGGAGGCCAATTACCCCGAGACTCTGGGCAGGCTTCTGATTGTGCGTGCTCCACGAGTCTTCCCTGTACTCTGGACTCTGGTGCGTACAGCATATTTTTCCTCTGCGTGTTACAAATACTGAGATTTTGTACCTCTCTGCTTAGCACCAAGCCAAGGCCTAGGACACACCCAGATCTGTGAAAGCAGTTTTTTTCTGTTCTTTTCCTACTGAAGTATTAACCCTGACCATTATGATAAAGCATCATTTGAACAGAGTGGGTAAATAATGGAAGTAAGCACATTGCCTCTCTTCTGCCTCTGTCTAGGTCAGTCCCTTTATAAATGACAACACACGGCAGAAATTCCTTGTCTACAGTGGTAACAATTATCAGGGAGTGGGAGGACTCGTAGATTACATCGACAAAGAGATTATCCCTGACTTTCTCGGGGGAGATTGTCTGGTAAGCTACTTTACTTCAATCACATTTATAAAAATAGAAAGGGTGATTTTTTGAATATGAGTTCTTGCAGTTTTTTTCTGTTGGAAATGAACACCTTGACCTTTTCTATGTAACCTATTGTTTATCACCCAGGTGAGGCATCTTACCATAATAGTGTGTGGAAGGTGTTGGCTTGCTTCATGTTGTTGACTGTGCTGTACTTTATACTTTTCAGTGCAACGTCCCAGAGGGTGGCCTAGTTCCAAAATCCCTCTATCAAACCGAGGAAGAGCTGGAGAATTCAGATCACATCAAGCTGTGGACAGAAACCATTTATCAGTCAGCTCACGTCTTCAAAGGAGCGCCCCATGAGGTAACACAAAGCACAGAAAGCAGCAGTGCAGATTACAGAATATCATGATGAGTTCTTGCAAACATCTGAGGTCATCACTGAAAAGAATGCACTCAAGGAACAGCATTTGGCAGTACTTGTCTCAAAATATTGAATGGTCCAGTCTTATGAAGGAATGTACAGTGTGAAATGTAACAACATGTTTTGGATTTATTGAAGATCGTCATCGAGATCCTGGAGGGCTCCTCTGTCATCACCTGGGACTTTGACATCCTGAAAGGGGACCTGGTGTTCAACATGTTTCACTCCAAACGGTCCCCACAGGCTGCCAAGAAAGATCCGTCAACCTCCACACCTGGCGTTAACAATGTGCAGCTGATTGAGAAGAGCTGGGTGCTGGGAGTGGACTACAGCATGGTGGAGTCCCCCCTCATGTGTCGAGAGGGAGAGAGCATCCAGGTCCATTTCTAATATTACTCTTCTTTGCCACCTTTCAGAATCAGAGTTTATTGGTCAAGCATGCTTTTACACACACAAGGAATTTGACTCCGGTTCCAGTGTCTCTGGTAGTGCTTTCATACAACGTCAAGGTGGCAGCAACAAATACCAAACAACAGTAGTGATACAACAAACAACAAAAGTAGTGCAGGATACATACATGGAATAAGGATGGAGTGAATGAGGTATATAAAAATAGTGCACAGTAAGTTCACAGCTATTGCACAATAAGTTTAAGTGTACATGAGTGCAGGCTGTGGGTCTGTACAACTATTAGTTATAGACTGTTAAAACTATTGCATTGTGTTACATATAGCTATTGCACAATACTTAAGTACCTACAGTCACTAAGCTGTCCAAGCCAATTCAGTTGTATACAACACTCATATTGGCCTTGTTCAAAGGCAGTGGGGTCCCTTTGGGTAAAGCAGGTAGTGTTTTAGCCGGTTGTTAAGGATAGGCTGTGTGGCTTAAGGGACACTTTAATAACTTGCTTAAGGACAAGGCAGGGAACATCTGATGATGACCCTTCAACTTCTCAACTTGTATGGTGTGTCAGCCCCAACTGCTGAATATCAGGAATCGTAATATATGTATTAGGCATCATGCACAAGTGGCGTGGTCATAACTACACACTGTTGCAGGGTAGCGGTGATGCAATTACATCACAACCATGTGTTACACAGCTGGCCAACGCTGCACATCTCCATTACATTTAAACATCATCAGAAATTACAATGGTTTTATGAATGTATGAGCAGAAAAAAGATCAAATCAACTGAGGAACCTAGCTTACCAAAATAAGTACATGAAGATGTATTCTTGGATGTTAATGTCAGTTGTTGCTGGCTGCCGAAGTGGATGCAACACCAGGATAGCCACAATTGTGGATGTGTCAGAGTGGATGTGAAAGCAGCAGTGTGTGTCCGTCTGTTGTGTGCAGGGCTCTCACATCACCCGCTGGCCCGGCCTCTACATCCTACAGTGGAAGGTGAGCGGCCACGCCTCCGGCTCGGGCACCGCCCTGCCCCGTGTGGATGACGTGCTGGCCTCCCTGCAGGTCTCCTCCCACAAGTGCAAAGTCATGTACTACACCGAGGTGCTGGCCTCCGAGGACTTCAGGTAAGGGCTCCATAAGCCGCTTCATAATCTGCTTCCTTGGGAATTAATGCATTCATAGCACTTGGAGAGGAAACAAGAGTACGGCCAACCGCAATAAGCACAGTGCACTTCAGGGGTATGTAGCCAGAGCCCCCTCCCCACAAACTCACTCACACACACACACAAATAAAAAATCTGCACATTCTGTTTGTTTCAAAGGAGCCAGTTTGCCAGAAATTATGTCATCTTATTTATGCTATGTTAAGTCAGAGATATTGAATGTTCAGTTTGGATCCTAGAATATGAAAGGTTATATTTATGTTTTGGAAGAAAATTTACTTCATTTACATATGCTGTATTCATCAATTACTATCTGCAAGCTGGTATGTAATATCAGTAACTTGCAAATATTAGTATTCCTTCACTTCACTTTATATAAACAGTGAAAAAACCAAGTGAGTTACCTGCAATTCAGGACATTTTGTAAATTGCTATTGACCAGTCTGTTGCTAAACTGCCTGGTAAATGGGAATTGACTGGCATAGGAACTGACTATAAACATACTATTTTTTTCTTTGTAAACTCATTACAGTGCTTTGAGTTTGTTGCAAGTGCTTGTAGAAGACATCCGAATGTGTCTGTGTGCTTTTCAGGGGTTCAATGACCAGTCTGGAGTCCTGTCACAGCGGCTTCTCCCAACTAAGTGCTGGAACCACCTCCTCCAGCCAATCACAGAGCAGCTCCCTCATCTCCAGATAGTCCTTCAGGACTGGGGTCAGAGGGGCAGCTCCAACATGAGCTACACACACACACACACACACACACACAGAAACCCATCCAAAACAATATTCATACACATGTAGGTATATATGCAGATGTACTCCACACAAATATCCACACAAGAAGGGCTAGAAATACTTGAGGATACAACAGTTTGTCACTTTATGGAACAGTCCAGGTATTGTAAGTTGCATTTGAGCTACAATTTTTTTAAGTGAGTATAATGTAGAAAATTAATGTACACATATCTGACCTCAAAGGGGATTAGAGAAGTACCTACAAGATGTATTGATTATAATGAGATTCATAATCTATTGCAGTAGATATTTTTCTATGATCTTATAAGAAATAGAGCCACTGCAGGTGTGTCATGCTGTTGACATTCTCCAACCACCTATACTAATCAACCCTTGTTTCATATATCCATCATCTGGCAATACAATAGAGTAGTTAAAGGTGATGTGCATGGATAACCAGTATGTAAGCCTTCTGTAGTTGCTGCTGATATCTCCCATTTCCATGTTTCATTTGTTTTAAAACGAAACAAAACCGTCCAGCTCACTTTAAAAGCACAGGCGATGTGTTCTGGCATGTTTTCAGTGCAGTTCTGTTCTTAATAGCATGTACCAGAGAAACTGCAGGAGCCCTGTGGGACTCACTGAAAACTGCATATCACTGCACTGAACTGTGCGATCTTAACTAGCACAGGGCTATACTCTGTAAATAGATTTCACATTTTTGTGTAATTTAAAGCCATACTCGTTTTATGCTGTAGTGT
The DNA here is from genome assembly GCF_013368585.1 of Megalops cyprinoides. Taxonomy (NCBI): domain Eukaryota; kingdom Metazoa; phylum Chordata; class Actinopteri; order Elopiformes; family Megalopidae; genus Megalops; species Megalops cyprinoides. The sequence goes on from NC_050583.1 coordinate 31,850,151, forward strand.
TCAGGAGAATAGAATGTAACTGAAAGAGAAAAAACTTCAAGACAAAGGACCTTTCAATTACAAAAGGGCTTTTTTATAGCAATATTGATGAAGCACAGTAGATGTCGATGACTTCTGAGCCAAGAGGCTTTTATTATTTCTTGCCTTAAAACTCCATTTTGATTTGAAGTGAAACAGCCATTAATTGGAGTAAGTGACTTACGTAAAGAGGGGATCTGATTTTAACATGAGTTATACTGATAAAACTTTAAAAAACAAACCATAAAACAAAAAAGCACATTTGAAAAGAAATGTTTTGCTGAATTTTTAAGGCTCTTTTTAAAATTATTACTCATTTTTTTTAACTGGAAGAAAGTTCAGCATGAATACAGGGAGTTTTCTTATGTTCAGATGAAGATTGTAATAGTGATGATTATAGTTGACAGGGCAACTGGATGATGTGACAGTATGTGGTTATTTGTTTTTTGTTTTTTTTTTTTTTAATATAAGGTCTTGGAAGAACTGAAGAATTTTTTACATAATTTACAACTTAATAGAGCAGAGCTTCAAAGCCATTAATAGCGTGTCCACTGTTTCTACAGTAGCTAATACTGCATTCAATACTGACATGAAAATGACAAAGTAATTTTATGAAAGGAAGATGAAATATTATTATGATGTAACTGTACAGAAAATGTTTCTGTTACTACCGTATAATAAACAATTGCGAAGAAATCCCAGTGTTTATTCATATTTGGTTCCACATTGTTTAAATACAGCATTGACACCCTCACAGAAGGCATTCACTCTCAATGCATCAAACCTCATAACAAAGAAGCTTTAATTACTTGTACTTTATCAGGATTAAGTGTCTGTGAATTACACAAAATTAATTTATGAAATGATCAGAGACGAAACACAAACAAAACAAAGGAAATTCCATTAGCCTTTGAAATTTCACAGAGAAAACTAGACTGAAAGCACAATCAGTCCCCAACCTGCCCCATCGCTGGTCCCTAGTACCCTCAGGTGTGGATGAAATGGACCCACTTGTTCCAGTTGGCCTCCTGAGGGAAGATTTTACCGAGCCTGAGACAGCAGTCCACTGTGGGCTCATAGAAGGGTATGGCATTGTCTCTGAGCTTCACCCCACCGTCCTTTACTTCAGGAATATGGGCAGGAGAGAAGAGAGATGCCCGGGGCTGTCCTTTTATGTATCTCTTCAATACACATCCCATCTCCTCCAGAGCCTGGACAGGAAGGGGAGAGTGGAGTATTAAACTTTTAGGAGTATTGCCACAAAAAAAGTAAAATAGGGAAGTCCACTCCTAACAACTTACTGTTACCCAGAATCACAGCTGAAAGTACAAAAAAAATGCGGTGGCTTTCTGAAATGCATTATGTTAAAAGCAGTTGCTGTAGGTATCTAGACCATATGCACAAGCTAATCAAGGGGTGAGTGCTGGGTACCTTCAGAAGGTCCAGGACGACCACGGGCTGCAGCACACCCTTGTAGTGCTCCACCAGGAGTGGCTCTGTGATTCCAGGCTTGGACATGATGTGGTACAGCAGGGACTCCAGCATCCCTTTACACACCGGCCTGTTGAGGCCCCCGTCCACAATGCGCCAGGGCCGGCTCACGAAGCTCACCTTTTCATCCACGCTGCTGTGACAGGGGACAATAGAGCTGAGTCAAGCCGCCGTGCACAGAGAGCCCAGAACACACAATAACACACCTAGCATCTCCTCTTGAATAACACAGCCACTCAAAGTCACCTTGGAGCAAGGTAATGCACCTGAAACACAGTTGTTATACACGTGGTTTATTTAAACTGATAAGAGAAATTTCTCTGACATGCTTACCTTGTGAGAGAGCTGCTATCTTTATCTGCAATGAAAAAACATAACAGGTTTTTGCATTTGCATGGAGTATCTGGGAATGAATAGGAGAGAACTTAAATAAGCTGCTTTTGTATACTAATGGAAAATTTCCAGTGCTGGTTTCCATCTGAAACCAGCACAGGACAGCCCTATGGAATGTACTAACCTTTAGACTGTGCTGTGTCAGTCTCACTGGAGTGAGCAGCTGGGTCATTAGGTAGAGAAGTGGTGTCCTGCGTCAGCCCCTCCTGTCCCTCTGCCTCCTTATGTCCCTTTTCTTTAGACAACTCCTCGGTTTGGGCTGTTATCACAGCTTCTTGGGCAGTGCTTGTTGTTGGCTCTTCTACCTCCACTGGGAGAACGGTTTCCTCTGCTGGGGGAATGCCGTCTGTGTCTGCTTGTTTTTGTGTACAGTGCGGCTCTATCGCCTCCTCCCCCTCAGCCTCCATGGTGGCTCTTTTCTTTGGCGGCGTCAGCTCCTCCTCCGCTGGCTGTAGGCTCCTTTTCCTGGGCGTGGCCTGCTGTGGGTAGAACCCCTTGCTCTTCGCGGTCAGTCTCTCGGTGGTGTGGAGCAGCCAGGGGTCTGCGTACTTGATGGCCACCAGGCGCACAGAGTTCCCTCCAACCTCCAAAACCTCCTCCAGATTGATGAGGTCCTGTGCATGAGCACAACATTCAGATGCACAGCCCAAAATGGCCAGCACTGATGAGCAGTACCTTCCCCCCAGAGAAATCAACACAATGTTCACTTAGGCCACTGAGTACTGATAGAAACCACTGTGTTTCTCAGTAGGGAGCACACTAAAGGAAAGGGATGTCCCTGCCCTCTGACACTCACCTCCATGTACTGCTGGAAGCTCCTGGTCCTGCCGTTCTGCGTCTCCTCCAGCTCAGAAAAGCTGTGGCTGAGTTCCAGCCTGTCGCAGCCAAAGGCACGCGCCTCTTCAATGGCGCTGCTGATGTCCAGCACGGCCTGCAGGTCCTCGGTGCTATAGCCACACTGGGTGATGCACCAGTCGCTGAAGCACTTGAGGCGGCTGGAGTCGTTGCTGGGCCGTATCAGGCGGGTGAAGGCCTTGGGCAGGCATGCCTCTCCCCGCTGCATGTCATCTACCACGCTGGTGGCTGAGATAAAGAGACAGAGGCAATGAGGGTGGGTGAGAGTTACAGGGCGTGAGGGTGAGAGGAGTAAGGAAAAGAGAGAGAAAGATATGGGAGGAGTGATAAAGCAGAGGGAAAAAGAGAGAAAGGGAGAAAGAAGGGGCCTCAACAAAAACAGGAGTCCCATGAATCTGTCGTGCGAAGACAAAAACAATGACTGACAGGAACAGTTTTAGACTGAGCCTCACATTAAATGAGTGACTCATGACAGTTGCTGAATAATATTAATAAATGGTTATAAAATCATGAAGAAGCAGTCCCCCTCCACAGCCTTAGGGGTACAGCAGCAGAGGGAGCGGTCCAGCGATGGATAGGACTTACATGCGGTGGTGAAGAGGCCATGGGCAGGGCTGCTGCGCAGCTTCACCCTCACGGTGCAGGAGTTGACCACCACGTTGTCATTGGTGTTGAGGTTGCGCAGGCTGACAATGCCTGGGACGCAGTAGCCCCGCATCAGCAGGTAGTTGGTGTGGGAGGCCTGCCTAGCCTTCACCTCGATCTTCCTCTTCCCTTCAACCTCCTCTGCCTCATCGTCCTCATCTTCGTCTGCCACATCCTTCACAATGCTGAGAGAGAAGGCAGCGGTTTCTAATTCAGCGAGACAGAGCCTCCAAACCCCTTACAGCTGGTTAAATATTTATGCAAATTAGGGGATACACGTTCAACATGGACATAGTAAGGTGTCGGGGAGCATAGATTATATATTCAAGATGGAGATCTATTCTTTTCTATGTTTTAGTTCATTCACATGCCAGGATGAGAGATCAATATACCCACATGATTTCCTTTACTACTCAGATGGTGTTCAGGGACATCACTGACTCTAGGTGTAAATCTGGGCTTGGTGATGCAACACACGTCTGCTTTGTCTCATGTCATGTTTAATGCTGCTTTCATGTCCCTATAAATACAATTTTTTTTAATTAACATTTTTTCTAGCTCCTGGTGTATTTATACAGTATTGTATTTCACACTTTAAGTTGAAGTCCCAGTTTTTATATGTTACATTGAGGAATCAGCTGGCACACATCTCCCATTACCTCTTCACCACCTCGTTGTCCATCATGGTGCTGTCCACCACCACGATCTGCTCAGGGATGGACACGTCCACAGCAAGCAAGCCCATTATCATGAGACTAAGGGCGGCCACGCAGGAGCCCCCAGACGCATCCAGGGGGAAGAGGACCGAGTCTGATACGCTCTCTGGCTCAGCACTCTCCTGGTCCTGGAAGATGAATGTGTTGGGCCTGTCCTCCCTCCCTGCGCTCCACAGCATCTCCAGGAACTGGTAGGCCTCGGTGCAGATCGTGTTGGGGATGCGCCATGAGAAGCACCTGTTGGAGGGCCAGGCAGGGACACAGAGCAAGAGGATACCAGGTCAGTTACTGCACTGGATGACTTGTGACACCACAGTCCCGTCCTAACACACTTTCATTACTTAATGCATGCTTAATGCATGCAGTAAAGTGCATGAGCACATTCAGACAAGAACCCGCTTAGGGATACCACCTACCAATTTCCTACACACTCTGTGGCTCAAAGGCTGACATTACTTCAGGTCAGTGGAAGGAGTTGACAAAGATATGAATCTAGGGTGGCAGTGTAGAACAGTGGTAATGAGCAGGACTCATAACCAAAAGGTTGCCAGTTTGATTCCTCACTGAGGCTGTTGTTACCTTAGGTAAGTTACTGTAGTTAACTCAGAATTTCCTCAGTAAATATCCATCTGTATAAATGGGTAACTTGTAAAAACTGCAACCTATGTATGTCGCTCTGGATAAGAGCATCTGCTAAATGCAAATAATGTGTAGTCATACAGAACTAAACAGAAAGAAAAAATGGGAAAATTTCTATGCATTTCATGTTTGTTAGGGGCTAAAGTTCCAAATATTGGGCATTAGTGAAGCCTAGTGGCAGATGTGCTTCCAGGGTAGAGAGTTCCCACCTGTAGTAGGACTGAGACAGCTGGTAGGACATGGGCATAAAGGGCAGTGCCCGGCTCTTCTTGGGTCCCAAGACCTTGTGGACACGGCGGCGGTTAACAAGGCCCCGCCTCTGACACTTGAGAAAGGCCTGGTACAGAACGTCCTGATTGTACCTGCTGTACATATGGAAGGTCTAACGGACCAGACAGAGAGAGAGAGATAGAATGAGACAGAATGACACAGAGAAAGATAATGAGTCAGAGACAGAGAGAAAGACAAAGAGCAGAGGAGGGGTGAAAAGACACCAATTTAAAGGTCAGTGCTTTTTGCTTGGTGCAGAAAAGTGACTACCCATGTATGCAGGGTCTTGGGGTTTTTCATTATGATAAAAGTAATCAAAAAAATCAATGGGACTGCATAAGGATTACATGCTGGGAACAGCTGACATACTAGCAGGTATTTGTCTATTTACCTGAAAGGAGCGACAGATTTTCATCTGTGAGTTCGACAGCACCAGGGTGCTCTGGATCAAGTTATTGAGAACCAGAGCATGGATGTCTTCATAACTGCAATTACAACAGAGCTTGAGTCAGGCCTCAACAGAACATGTGTATATGTGAAATGAACCACTGATTAAGACTGCTACCACCCACCTAGTCAGGTCATCCTTTGTGCTCTCCTCCACTTCCTCTCCAATGGCGTACACCTTGAACCTGTGAAGAGTGATTGCATTTAGAGTGAACAGTCTTAAAGCTGTGCCTCTTTAAGACTGTTCTCCACGTACCTCTTAAAGAGCTCCTCTTTGCTGTCTGGGATATCGAAACCACAGTCCCCAGAAGCATCGCTGAACTTCTGCTTCAGCGCAGCCACAAATTCTTTGAACTCAGAGGCACATACCTACAACAGCACATCAATCCGTGAATGCAACAGGAACAGTGCTAGCCTCTGATCATTTCACTTCTGCTGTGAAAAGACGATAACTCAACTTTTAAAATGCAGCAGTTCAACCTTTTTACACCAACAACGTCTTTCCAGGTTAATAGCATACCACCCTTAACAAAAAAGGTAACAGATTTGTTGACACTTTATGTGGGTTTTGAAGTTAATGAACCTGAGTGACCGTGCTTTGCATTGGACACACAGAACTATGCTGAAATGGGGTCAGAAACAGATTCATTTGCTAATTGTGTGCATTTTAAAATGCATCAGAACGCCAGTCCTACCTCTGGGTCCTCATAGTTGTTGCGCCTGTTTTGAAATTCCTCAATGATGGATTTATCTTGATATACCTCCGCCAGGCATATTCTACAGGCAAAAAAGTAAAGCAGGGGATAAAAATATTAAAACAGAGGATTTGTTAGCGAATTAAAGGGATGTTATCAGACCAGATGGTGTTGCTTCTGTGCTGTGATTAAGGTTAAAAAAAAAAAAAACAATCTGAAATTGAAATGTTAAAAATGCTAAAGCTCCAATGGCACAGATGTGTGCCCTCCTGAGGCAAAGCTTCAGAGGGTGAAGTAAAATCCAGAGGAGGCATGCAAATAATCCAGTTCACAAAAAGCTGGAGCCCCCCAAATGACATAAGAACAGGGACAAAAACTGTCGCCCACCTGAAGTTCAGGTAGGTCTGTGGGTTCTTCATGATGTAGCGCGATCGCCGGCCCACCGACAGTGAGGTCTTGTCCAGGGACTCCTCGAACTGCGCGTGGAGGAGGTCACGCACCACTTGCCAGGGAACGAAGGGTTTCCTAATCTGTGAGACAAACACGGCAACGCATGGACACAGGTGGGGGGTGAGGGTTCTCAGAGTAACTAGTTTTAGAACATTTGGTCTATTTGAAAGCACATCACTGCTGGCATTACCAGCATCCAGTGCCAAACAAGGCCTAATGACAGCATGAGGGAGGGACCAGGTCAATTCCATATGAATATTTAACAGTTCCCCCAAACTCTTTTCCATGGCTGTGCTACCTTGCGATTGAGAAAATGGCTGGCAACACGACACAGCAGTAGAAGGCTGTCTTCCTGCAGGGTCCAGGCCACGCGCTGTCGAGTCATCCTCTTCAGAGCGATCAGGTCGGCCTCGTCATGGAAGGGGAGACGGATGCGCTTGTCCTGCTGGTTCCCCGCTAAGACACGGCACAACAGACACGGCGTTACAAATCAGCCCCTCTGCGCAGAGAAAACCTTTTGCTTTCGCACCGCCACTGTGCCCGCCAAGGCTACGACCGCTCACCTCTTTTCCTCTTCCTCGGCTCCTTCACCGTCTCAGTCTTCAGTCTCTTGCGCTTCTGCTTCTTCCCGCCCACGACGCGGCTGTTCCTGCTGCTGGGCTCGGTGGTGATCTGGACCTCCTCCTCCACCACCAGTGCTTTGGAGTCCGTACTGCATTTCACTTTACTTCCTAGGGAGAGCAGAGCAGCACAGTCAGCGACACACACACAGACAGACACACACAGGAAAGCATGGCACAGCTCCACACGCACACACCAGAGTCTACAAACACAGTCTACACAGACACACACCACACTCTCATGCAGCCCACTGTGTAATCAACCCAATCTGTATCTGTATCTGTGTAATCTGATGCATTCACACACTCTTTCTCTCACTCTCACACACACACACACACACAAACACAAGAAAATCTCAGGTTTAAAACGAAGCGCCTTACCACCACACATAGACAGAGGTAAGGAATGCTTTGTGAGGAGGTTGTTCAGTCGGAGGGTGGGGTTACTCTCTAAGGTGCTGCCAGGCTGAAATGAAAGATGGCAAGTGTAAAGAGCACACACATACCTGCATATTTCATCAGTGACAAGTGTATGCTGGCATGTGAGGGAGGGAAGAGAGTGGAAGCACTGACCTTTTTGGGCTTGGACAGGAGGTAGCTTGTCCAGATCCAGTTGCGCTTCAGGTGAGCAAAGAAGCAGGAGTCTAGCCCCCCTGCGCCCAGACCGTCCCCAGGAATCACACCATCGTCTGTCACGTCTGCACTCCCCCTTTTTGGGCCATACAACACTTGCTGTCAGTCTCCAGACCACACCCATCAGCATATTATTCCAAACATATATCCATATCGTTTCATCCCATCATCATTTTGCTCCACCCCATTAACATATCATTCTGCCCCCACAAATGTTTAGTTCTGCCTCCTTCAACATATTGCCCCACCCCCATCAACAGATCGCTCTGCCCCTATCTCCAGCCAAACTTACTTTAGCGTGTATGCTATTCTTGAATACTTCTGGTCCGGCCGCTCTGGCTCCATGGCCGCTGAGGTGTCAAGTTGCTCCTCTCCCTCCTTCTCATCAGTGGTTTGGCTTGGCTTTGAACGTGAGCACCTTATCACACCTGCACAGGGAACAACAATCTGCATTCCCACAGCGACCATTCTGCCTGAGCATAGCTTTCTAAGTTGTTTTTATTTGTGTAAGTGTTCACATTTGACCACAGGGTGTCATCATTGCTCAAGCAGAGAGAATGCCACGCAACTCACACTGCAGTTTTCAACCCCCAATCAGAGAGGGTTGAAATCAGCTGCTCTAAACAGTACCACACAGTTCACTAGCATAGCTTCAAAGGATTAGTGATAACAATACGGGTCAGGTGCTGGGTAAGCAGTACTTCCACCGACACTTCAAAAAAGGACACAAATGGAAGAGAAAGTACCTAAAGGTGTGTTGAGGCAGACACACTGCAGGTCAAACCAGAAGTTCTCAACATCCTGGAGGGTGTTGAAGGTGTAACTTCGACGTTCAAAGGGCCTGGCTGACACGGCCAGATTATAGTGGGGCTCGCACGTGGTGGTGTCCACGATGGTGCCTTTCCTCTTCACATATACAAAGACCTGAGACAGATTTCCACAGTAATAAATACATACATAACCCCTTCATGCCATTAAGGTTCCACTCTTATCTCGCAGCAATAATCCTTTTTCGGGTGTCTGTCCTTTATATAAGCACTTCACGTACACAGATTCTTTTAGAAGAAAATCTACCTGATCTTTGTCCTGGAATTTTTCAGTCGGTCCAAACTGCAGGAGTCCCATGTAGCACAAACGCTGCATGCTCTCGTAAACGCTAAAGATGTACTTCCTGCAACACACACAAATCATTGCACAGTTGAGCTGACACAGACCTCTAATTGTCCTTTTGCTGCAGAATGACAAAATCATCAGGTGGACAAAGAACAGCACCACCCAAAGCTCCTGGTACCTTTTACCTTTTATACAAGAGTTGCCTTTTCATCTTCCCTGGCAGGAATCTAATGAGAAAGTGTTGTTTCACTGGGTCATTCAGATAAATGTCCAAGCCATCAACCTGAATTCAATCACAGAGGTAAATTACATACAAGTGCTGTAATACAATATTATACACATTAACAATTACAATATTGAACACAGCTTTATCATTTTCAGTCCGGGCTTTAAAGGAGAGACGCCTTTTTAAATTGTCTTTGGCATAAGTCCTAATCCTATATGTATACATGTATGGATGTAAAAACGTACACACCTGGTAGTTGACTTGGATGATTTGGACAAAGACGGAGAGAGGAAGAGAGAGCAGGATGTCACTGGTGAGAGCCCAGCCATAGCCAAACTCTCTGTGCAGGGGTGTCAGGGGTATGTACCGTTTCCAGGACAAGTCATCCACGTACACTGGCACAGACACACACAGCAGGACACATTGATGCCTCATGCATTTCAGTCGTATGCACTGAAAAGATAATCAGACAATTTCTCTTTGTAGGGAAGACTTACCAATCTCTCTGCCCTCCTCACCCTGCACCAGAGACGAACACGGATCAGGGGAACAGGCTTTCTCTTCAGAGCTGGCGTTCCTGCTGCTGGACCTGTCCCCAGAGGGCAGGGCCTGATTTGATGACTCAGTAGATTCGGGAGTCTGACCGGCTGCTTCAATGGGACCTGGTTCCGCCTCCTGTTCCCCAGTGCTCTTGTTCTCGGCTGGGGACCTCCTCAGTGGATGGCCATAGATGAGGTACCACAGGAACGAGTGTGCCAGCCTCAGGCGAAGCATTTTAGGTTGAAAACCGCGGGATCGACCAAGACCTGGAACTACATCCAAAAAAAGTATTTTAATAATTTCTCAAAAAATCACTTCAGACATTACCATTCAAAACTTCCACAAGCTTTCTTATGTGACCAAAAATCAATCATTCTTTATGCACACTAAATACATTTGGAGAGCATAGTGCAATACGGTCTTGATTACCAATGGAAGGCCTGAAGTCCTTCAACTGCTTGATTCCCATCTTCTCATCTGTTTTGCTCCTTGGGGTTTTGGAGGGGCTGTCTGTCTTGTTGCTACGTTCATCCCCTCTCTGGGCCTCCTTGTTCTTCACTTCCTCCTCTTCAGTCTCTTTCATCCTGTTAGGGCGAGAAGGCACAGCACCTTCACACCCTAGAACAAGCACCCAGTGTACATCTGCAATGTACAATGCAGTGGTTCCGCTCTGGTTTCTCTTCAGCACGCACAAATCTTTTGCCTTTTACTAAAGATTTCCAATAAGAGGAACAAGGGTGAGCCTATGCTATTTTTGGAGTCCCTGCTTTTAGACAGGGCATTTTCTTTTTTCGGGCTGCAGTGAGGTCTAGTGGTAAGGAGTAGGACTGGCAACCAAAAGGTCGCTGGTTTGATTCCCTGACGGGGCACTGCTGTTGTACCCTTGGGCAAGCTACTTAACCCAGAATCCCCTCAGTAAATATCCTGCTGTATAAATGGATAAAAGCAATGCAACATAATGTAATGCCTAGTTCAAACCATGGAGTGATACCACATGACGACTTATCAGAATGCTCCTCACCGGTGTGCCGAGTAGGAGCTGGAGATGCGGAAACGGATCTGTTCGATGGCACTTCTCACCAGGGGATCGTCTGGGCTGATGGAGGGATGGACCACAAACTCTACCTGATACACATATAATAAAAAATAACAAATAAAAAGCTGTGCCTAAAGACTTAAAGCTTTGAGCTTGATGAAGCTGAGCAGTGGTGAATGGAACTATTTCTTACATCCATCATAAACACCAGCACCGTTCCGGGGTTACATGTCATCGCCGTATGTTAGTACACACCATCAGCAAATCCACATTCACTCAAGCCCTGATTATTTTTGCTGATACCTTTTTGCTGATGCCATCCTGTATGATGGTAGTGCATAACACTTTGAGCATTCCCTCTCGGGAGAGGCTTCTCAGCAGTCTCATTATTGACTTCTTGCAGCACTTGGTGGATACGCCATCTTGTTTCTCCTCATCCATGATCATCTTCTGCAACCTGGCCACAGGAACACAGTTGTCAGTGAAGAGTAAACAAAAAACTCAACCCCAACACCGTATACGAAGGATACATCAAAACCAGACCATCAGCACAGCATACACACTGTAGTAATGCTGTTCCTATTGTCTAGCCTTGCTCACGTGTACAAGCTGTCAATGATTTTGAGGCTGCGGACAGCTTCAATGATGAGGTTCTTGCGTTTCAGCAGCCTGTATGTCTGATGAGGCCCATCAACGTAGCCGGTAGTTTTCTTTGCTGCAACACTGCATGGCTGCTAGGACAAGAAGAGCACTTTTGTAAGACATTTGGAAGGAGGGAAGAGGAAAAGAGGAAAGAGCAAGCAACAGCCTCAATTAAGCAACAACAGAATCAAAGAAGCATAAAAAGGCAAAAAAAAAAAAAAAAAAAACACCTTCTGAATGACAATTTCTTCTATGACTGTCACACAGGCATCATTTTCAGCTCCGTCGCTGCTGCTCTTGCTACTGCTCTTGCTGCTGAGGTTTGTGGTCTGACTGGAGGTGGCATCCAGACTTGGGTCCGACTCCCCCCGCACCTCACTTATGTCACACCTGGTCAGCTTCACCTTTGCTTCTTTGATCTCATCTCCACGCACTTTCAAAGAGGGCGGGATTGTTTCTGTTACACAAGGAGTGCGATGTGAAACACAGGTAATCAAAAAAAAAAAAAAAAAAAAGTTACATTCCAGTACTCAGCAGTCCACTTGATATAGCAGCAGTGTGTTGAAGAAATACTTAAGGAACTGGGCCCTTAAGACATTGTGGGTTAGACTGCCAGGGTGCTCCCAAATCCTTGAGTGCGTTACTTAACCTGAAGGACATAGGCACTAACCTGAGTCTAATGGGACCAACTTTGGCATTGCTTTCCCTGATTGCAATATGAGATCTATGTGATCCAATGAGAGTAAACGTACACTGAAGAATGGGTGGGGGGGTGTAATCAGCTACAGTCTTAAAGTTGCTGTTCTTACACCATCACCTGTAGAATCCAAAATCTAACAGCGATTTAACATTCTATAAAATAATCATATTTTTGAAATTTGAAAAACTGATCTATTTCATCAATTTTCAACAAACCTCAAGGGCCAAAAATATAGCAGTCTTTACTAAGAGCTTTAATAGGACAAGGTTGTGACTGCATGTTTCATACATCAAGTATTACAGTATCTTGAAGGACACCTGGGCAGACACAAAAACAACATATTTCAACTACTTCATTTAACCATATCTTAGCAAACCTGCACAGGACAAACCTTTCAAATTCTAAGAGGATAATATCACAGTTCCTCCATTTCACACAAAATGTCACTGTAATGGTTGACAGATGGTATTCAGCTGGATATGAAGATATGTGTTTAGTAAACTGTGAACATGAGCCTGAAAAAGAAAACTTGTGCCGAGCAAATAAACAACTCCATGTGTAATGCACACTCACTCTTAATAGGCGTGGAGTGCTTGACAGTAAAGTCCACCTTGATTTGCTTTAGCGGGGGTTGCTTGCTTTGTTTGCCGTTCTTGGGATTTTTCTTCATATTTTTTGTGCGTTTTTTAGAGGCGCTGCATTTTGGTGGTGGCTGCTGCTCCTTCTCCTCTCTCTCTCCATCCACCTCCTCTCGTTCACCTCCAGGACACACACTTGACACAGCCTCTGTGCACAGGGACATCTCAGCCTCTGACCCTGCGCCTGACCTCAGCTTCTCGCTCCGAGCCTGCTCCCTAACAAACTGCCTGTTCAGGTCGCTCTGCTCCACATAGACCTTGCTGATGTACTTAGTGGTTCTCTGACGCCCTTCATCCTCCATAAAGCCCTTCGGTGAGATAGACAAGCAATCAGTCTTTGCCTCCAACTGTACTTCCTCTGTCACAGGAAGCTACCAACACAGAGTATACAGCAACCAAGACAAACTTAGGAAGAAAAAAAAAAACAAGCCTACCTTGATCATGTCATTTCGCTCCAGAAGACGACATATCATACGTCCTTCTAGTTTTCCCACGTTCATTCGCCCTCGAAGAGCAGATTGGGAAATCCCCTTTGTTCCACTGGATACAACTGTTAATGAGAAAATCTAGCAACGATCAGCTCTTTTAATGCTAAGCTTGGTTTTTCTTGCAAAACACAAGTTGAAATCCATCTATTCACAAAAACACTTTGCTATCACATGTTCACTTTTCTACTTGTAATTTACAGAAAAATGAAGACACTGTTCTCCATCTGCTTGTTACTATGATCCACACTAGTTAAATGTGAGAAGGTGAACGCACTTAATTCGTAAGCCTGCATCAGCATGTCTCTCTCCATGACCCGACGGTCCGCATGAGGCATCTTCCTGCCACCATCCTCTTCATCATTTTCATCATCGTCATCCTCCTCCTTCTTCCCATACTCTTTCAGAAGCTTGAGGCATCTCACCATAATATCAGTTCCTGCAGGGGAAACACACACACACAGTGGAGCTGATCTTGTGTCCTTTAAGAGGTCATTAAAATCCTGGTCCCTTGTGGAATGTATGTTACCTCTCTTGGTCTTGCATGGCCCTCCATCTGGGTTCAGCTCCTTCAGAGGAACGCACATGATCTGCACCAGTTTTGCAGCCATCATGTACTGATACACACGCTTGAACGTCCTCTCGCTCACACACTGGACAAGAAATGGAACCAGGCTATCAATTTCCACTTCCCTTACCTTGTTCTCTACTGTTGCTAATATCAGTGTATGTTTCACCACTGTTTTAAAAGCCTCTTACCAGTTGCTCTCGCAGCTTGATCATGATGGCAATGTTTCCTGGACTTGCTGCCAGTATATTGGAGGTTTTTTCCATTAGGATATCATACTTGCTCCGCCTGAATTATTGTTCAAAATATAATGCAGAAATGTTCAAAGACTGACTTTCAAGACACTTTTTTTCTTTTTTACTATTTCAATATATGATCAAACACCAACACCATCAAAGCTCTTGTAGTCCCACAAACAAACTTCCATTTGGTTGTTGTGTGATACTGAATTTTATAAGCAGTTGAGTTAAGCTCTTTCAGTAGCTTTCCCAAAATGAATTACATTCAGCACAGGGGCCACCTCACCTGTCCACATGGAACCTCTTCAGAAGAAGCAGGATGGAATGCTGCTGGCCACCAGTGGACAGCCGGATCACATGCGACTGGAGCGTGATCAGGCCATTCCTGTCCAAAGACTTCCTCAGGTAATGCATTTTCCCTGCATCCATTCTGATGGTGTGAAACAGAAATGCAGAATGTCACACACTCATTTCAGCAGGAGTGGCAAATCGTGGACATCCAAGGTTGCAGACTAACAGGATTTCCAACACAATTTAAATGGCAACTAATTTCAAAACAGGCAGGCACCATAAGGTTGTAACTGAGTTAACAAACTAGTAAGTGTTTGGCTGGAAAGGAATCTCCTGAACACTGGTAATCCAAGGATAAGACAGGACACTGGGCACTTAGACCAGTCTTCTCATTCTCAGTAATGGTTAGACAAGAAAGTACACTAGTAAACTGAGGAATGTATGAAAATTATTAATTCATATTGGTGTAAGTAGAGATATCAGCATTTGTACTTGAAGGCTCTGCTGTGCAGATCCCTCTGAAGTTCTCCCTGCCATCTTGCTCTTCCAAGTCGTTCCAAGATGCAGTATGAAGAATCTGCCAATTTCAAGCCAGGATCGCCCTCAGGACCAATCAAAGCTCTGTAACGCACGATTTGAGAGGCGACCACAACGAGTTTTTCTCCCCATCTGAAAAACGTTGAAAAATAACAGTAAATTACAATGTTATGTAACTAGTTGGCTACCATGGATATTAAGCTTGTTTACTAGTCCATGGTTTCTTACTTATTAAAAGCGTCTTCAAGTGTGTAGTGTGCTTTAAAGTCTTCAGTCCTTATAAGACTAGTAATATTCTTCCTTTCTTTAAAAAACAGACAAGATCCTTGGACCCCGTCTTTGTTTTCCTGAATTACGTGAACAGGGTAAACGTCCTCTCGCGTGTCTGCAGAAGGCGTGGTCCCTCGAATCTCCTGGATTCCTGTCTCTGGGTCGATTTCTGCAAATCTACAAATAGAGAAATATGGAATCCGAATATCAGTGAGCTCATTCATTTGACACACATCATTTAGCAAGACAGTCTGAACATGGATACATGTCATCGACAGATGAGGCAGCAAGTTAGCAAGCTAGTTAGTTAGACGGCTGACTGGTGTGTTTGTTTGTTATCATTAGCTAAATTAGCTAACTAACTATATGACACTTACCGGTCAAATAACACAATTTGAGCCCTCTCTTTTGGTAACGCGTAGAATTCAATATCAGGGTCGCGCACCAACGCTTTCCAAAGATACTCCTTCGTAGCAGGGTCTAACTTCGGAGGAAATTTAGGATTTCTGTTTTCTAAACGAATCCAGAGCGTAGGGATTGTTATCCCATCCAAACCTTCCAAAGCAACTTCATCAATAAGCATCTGGAGAGCATCCATCATCATCAGCAAACGCAGAGTTGCTCAGGCGTTTATGAAATGGGGATCGAGCGACTAAAAATACATTAAGGCAACTCTAAACGATGTCATACATTGAATCTGGAATTTAGCACATTAGTAAAACACCTCCTTGCTGCAAAATTACGCTGCATGCTAGCGTTAGCTAGCGACATTTTACGAAAGCTGTTCGGGTTCCGTGCACGTGACGTTCCTCGCATTTCACCTTTGACATTGAGCTCTACGTCACGTACATATTTGGAGGCGCTTGCACATTTTCTGACATGTCAGTGACGCAAGGAATCTAAAACCTGAAAAAATGAATCTGATTCTGGACAATCATTATTTGAGCAAACTAAAAAAAAAGATACTGATGTTAGTTGTTCTTTTTGTGATAGACATCCTCAAACGTTGCTCCATTTATTCTGGCACTGTCCCTATGTCAAGTTATTATGGCAAGATATTTGGTTTGTGATTGACCAAATTTATAGTGATTTTTCAACACTCTGTTTGGATTTGTTGTATATTATAAGTTTAAGGAAAAACAATTTCACCTGATAAATCTGATTATTATATTAGCTAAATTTCATATCCATAAATGCACGATCACGAAGAATAAGCCTCTTTTTCTAGTGTTTATGAGAGAATGTAGAAAATATGTTAGCTTAATTGATCATTCTTCTAATAACATATCCTGAATGTATGTACTTAAATTATTTTTAGACTGTATATTTGATTTGATTCCTTTTATGTGTAACCTTTCTTCCCCTCGTGGTCATTTTTTTTCTCTTTGTTCATTGTGTGTTATTCATACTTTAAAAATAAAAAATTGATAGAAAAAAAAAAATCTGATTCTGGAGTTGGAGTCCAGTCTCCACAGAGTGCGCAGATTCAGTGACGTACTGTATATATTGTGAGAGTAAACCATGCAAATGTTAGTTTAGTGCTGAGTGAACTATTCGGATGGTTTGAGTATCTAAAACCGAGCCAAGTGAGAGCATGTTTTGATTCAACTGGATGCTAAACATATCATCCCTTACCAAACCGTTATAATCAGTCATTTGGCGCTAATTACGTGAAATGCTTCTTGCTTCGCTGAGATGTTGTGTTATAAAGGAAAACTGTATTGTCGTAGATCATAATTTGTTGCCGCGTCCTCGTCGTCGTCTTTTCTACCTTGCCCTTATGTTTATACTTGTGTGTTGTGTGTACATATGCCTGACAGGAGAAATGCAGATGCTACTCTATTTTTGTTCCAGATAAACTGAAGATGTATGAGAGCTTATAGCAGTTTTAACAAAGTTGTTGCAACTGCAGCTACCTTCTTCCCTTGACAGTACAAAAACGGTGATCTGGCCCACCTCCAATCCTGACTCAAGACTATTTAGCGTTAGTGTTAATTATTCAGATCAAGGAACAACTGTCCCAAGCATAAACTGTCTACAATAAAACAATACCTACACCTATAGAACGACACGAATTTCCGCAGACGTCATGCGACGACGAAAAATTTAACAAACGCGTCAGCATCTATGGAAAGCCGAAAGGGTAAAAAAAAAATGTTTAGGACCCACGTGTTTAAACCTCAATGGTAAGGAGTTTATTCCTGTGCTGTAGTACATAGGAAATGTCTGCGTATTGTATGTATCATATTTTGAAAAATACCCGATTACACATACAAGAGCGTTTCTTTATAGCATTATGGTACAACGATTTACAACTGAACCGTAAGATTTCTTGGTTTGTGTGGCGAGACACGGTAGGCTAAATGCTTTCGAAAAATAGCTGGTGGGTTTTTTTTTTCCCTATCTCCGCTTCCATTTCGACGCGACTGAGCATGGCTCCGTCTCCAACGCTTGGAGAAATATCCAAACAAACCACAAACCAATAAGAAGATTCTAGGGGTGGGGTTATGAGTAGCAATCATTTGAGCGCACTGAACCGGAGAAAAAAAACCCTTTGTGCAAGATTCAGACCAACAGCGGGATACATTTTTTGTGATATTTGTAATCTCAGATATGAAAGGAGTGTTTTAATTGAGTTATAGCTGTAGACAGCCTATGCCACAGTTACACGCTTGCACAAAGACGCCACACTATGTATTAATAGTGAAGTTAACTATTCCGTTTAGTATTTCATCTTGACCGTTTACTTGCATTTTGCAGTGTTCTGTTAAAGATTAATTTTCATAAAACTGTTTTTACATTCGAGTTTAATGTTGGCTTCATTAAACTCGGCCTTTGCACTTTTCAACACATTGATTTGATACACGCAATGATACTTTAGATATATTGGGTTACTTGACACAACATGTATCAACACTGAGCAGATGGCTGAAGATTCAGACTTAAACTTAAGCTTAAACAAAATACATAGCCCTTAGTTTGTTTCTAGTTTGTCACTATATGTACTTGCATAATAATTGATTTACGAGAGTTTACCAGTTCTATGTGTTATTACTTTCCAGTAAGTAAATGCTTGAGCCACTACTCAGGAATATAGTGGGCTAGTTTTCCATGAATCAAATTAAGCCAACTTCTGGACTGAAAATTACTTTGAATGATAATCCACGTTCAAAGTGATATATACAGGGCATAGACAAAATAACAGAAACACCAAACAATATATGAATGTCTATTAACTAATGACGAATTGGGTCATCCTTTGCAACCAGAACCACTCCTTCATGGAATGTTGCTATACACGTTTGGAACTGTATCTAGTGGTATATTGCATGATTCTTGAAGACCCTCCAGTTCCATGTGAGAGGAAGGAGGTGGAAATCCATTTCACACCCTATGTTCCAGAACTCTGCATAAAGGTTATATATGATGTTTGGATCTGGTGTCTGGGGAGGCTATGGAACGCATTTGACATTTTCGTTGTGTTCATGAAATCAATCTTGAATCAGTTTAGCAGTGTGTATGGGAGTGTTAGTGACTTGGAATATGGGAAACAATCTTTGCATCATACGTGGCACCTGTTTGCCAGATATGGCTGTATATTCCTTGGTTGTAATTCTACAATGCAAAGTAATAATTGGACCCAATGACCCACATGATAGCTCTCTGTACCATAACAGATGCACTACTATGTTTAACAGTTGGAAACAGGTAATGTGGGGTGAGGGCTTCCTTTGGATTTCTCCACACATAAACCCATCCCAATTTAAGAGAAAGAGTAAAAGATGACTAACCAGACCATATTGCTTTCTTCAACTGCTCAGAAGTCCGGGTACTGGGCTCATTAGGGTTAGGGTTAGTTATCAAGTTATTTGTTGATATGCATTGTTGGTTACAAGCAGTTTGAATAGCAGCTCTACCATAAATATCAGCTTTGCAAAGCTCACAATATACAATATCTTGGTCACAGACCGAGTTTCAGTTCTGTGGTAATTTTTGGTCATCTTTTTGTAGTTTTTAGCAACCAGCAGTTAAATGTCCTTCAATCCCTACTCGTGAGTGTTGACTCGCAGTCACTATTCCTCTTTCCTGATGCAGTTTATCCATCGTGATTTTCTATACTGTTCCCGTTGACACATTAGATAATTTTCCTGTTTCTATGATTCACCTGTAATTTAGGCACCAATTATTTGACCTCAAGATCTGTTAGATCTCTCATGTTGCTTTCGAAACTCACATATTAAAGTGTGGATTTAAAAGTACCTTTTATGACAGAAACATATTGGTAATTAGTATACATATTGACATGAAACGTGTAGTCTCCTTTTTAATGGCAATTAGTTACTTCAAAATTCTTTTTGCTTTTTCATTTATAGGTATGTATATTGTCTTCATTTCACACAATAGTGTGTTAAACAATGCCAGCCCCAGCAGTAAAATGGATAATGATTCTGTAACACCATTACCATCATCTTAAAATAAACATCATTTAAACTTTCAGTTAAAACAATCACCCTTTACCAGTCTTACTAATGATTACTAGTATGTTCAAGTCTCAGACTCATCACAGAAAGGTCAATTAAGTTTTCCATGGTCCTTGGGCCCATGTGTGAGTAGTTAACCGGTGATCATCCTGTTTGATGCGATTCATTACCTACAGATTTTACATACCTGTTTCCATACACTAGTCTGTCACAACATAGATGGCAGACTGTACCACAGCTGCTACAGTCAAACAGCAGAAGCTAATCCCATTACAAAACTGCATATGTAATCCAGGGTGTTCCAGGCTTTACTGAATTCAGTAAAATATATATTTCAGCTACTTAAGTCTTATTTGTTGAAACTCATAACACAGAGATTTCAAAAAGCACAAGTCACACATTTGTTTAATTTCTTCTTTATTGTCCAAGTACCTTTTAAAAGATAACTGTACAAGTCAGCACACTGAAGTATGACCATGGTACTAAATATCCAAATGTGCTGCTGGTTCAAGACACATGAAAATGTACATATTTACAAAAGGGCATATCTGGACTGAGATAATGCAATGTCAGTTAAAAGTCACATCTAACAATGTTGGGGGGAAAAAAAGAATTTGTCCCTGGTTGAAAAGCAAACCTTCTGACATTTGGGAATCACACAGCAGACACACAAGATTGCAATATAAAGGCACTCTGTGATATACATTTACAATACGGCCACCTTAAAACAGGATAGTCACTTATGGGCTTTCACAGTAATTATGCCATTTTACTTTCCGTCATCTGTGACTACCACCAACAGCATGCTGACAGCTACAATCCAATAAAGAATGGGGGGGGCATAGCCACTTGTTTTAATTCCTATTCCAACGTTTGGAACATTCCGAACTCCAAGGTTCTGGAGACTGTAGAGAAATGTGGTTTGCATTATCTTCAAAATACACATATTTTAAAATTTGTGTTTTCAAGGTGTAGAAATTCATTCACTAGATGTTAACTTTGTACAGACCTGCAGATTAGAAAAAACCATCTAAATAAATATAAAAATAGCTTTTGGAGAACATTAACATTCCCCTAAGTAGGATGAAGATATATGTATGTACCCCCAGTAATTTAGCACTCTTGTATAATCTCCTAATAATTCCTATATTCCATTCTCCTTCCTAAACAATCTAAAATATTAAACATTCTACCTCTGACACCTGTAGAATAAAATATATATTATGCCATTCTGTGCAACTGTTTTGAATTGAGCTTTGAACATGAGGGAAAGAAAAAACTAATTCTTGCAGATACTGTACAAAAGTAGTAAAATAAACTTTTTCAAACAAACAACTGATTACAAACATGTCTTTAATGTGTACGGTGCTCTTTGGTGTTTTATGATCCAGCAAAAGGTGGATCAATTTATACTAAAGGTAATTAAAAAAAAAAAAAATCTACCAGGCACCAGGATTTAGCCAAAATGAGCTGAAAAAGGTAAGACTTGAGAATATTCAGTCTTTAATACATTTAGGTATGCGTAAACATGAATTACATTAAATCTAAACAGCCCAACAGCACAGGTACACCACTGCTCAGTGCTCCAGCATACAGCCAGTCCCTGCAGAATGACCGATCAGTCCTTTCCTCAAATCAGTCCCTCTCACCAACTGCCCTTCACATGCTTCCCTTTCACAACCTGGCATTCCCCTACACTCCTGTCCCCAAACAGTCACCTCCTCAAACTCTTGGACCATACTGTTGTGGTGAAACCTTTCACACATTCTTGAGTGTGTGAACAGTAACATACTTTTCTAATGTCAGCTGTTAAATATTGCTTATTTTGGTATTTATTCAGAATAAACAGCATAATTTAAACATTGACTGGGAAACGGTTTCACCAGTTCTGAACTGTTTTTTCTTTGTTCCTACATTTGTGGAATACATTCTCTGATTTCCTGATGTCAGCATGGACCTGCTTCAGCATGTGAATGCTCTGAAGCACACCTGGATCCCTTCTCCATGCATGTCCCAGCAGACACAGGCTATGTGGCATCATTGTGAACAGAACAATCCAAGAAAGAGCAAAGCTTGCAGTGAATATTTACCCCACTGGGTGAATGCAGTAGGCATGGTAGGCATCACTTTCAGCATTCAGAAATGCATGGGTGTATACGTTCACACCGCATAATATTGCATTTTGTGCAAGGGTCTGGGAGGTTTACAAGCACTTGGGAGAAGATGGGCAATTAAAGGATGCAGGAACTAAAAGTAGTACACTACAAAGAGAATGATCTGGATGCTTAAAAAGAGCAACTCAAACAAAAGAGTGATCACGAAATGGAACTGCCCATTCACTGAATGCAAGGGGAGCAAACCAATTTTTTTAAAAATACTTTTAAACCTTTTTCTGTTTTTTGTTTAAACAGATGGCCTATACACATCTGGTAAATTTAGAAGTACCTGTACATATCAAAATTACAAGAAAGTATTGTTACATTACAAATGCTACTTTCCTTCTATTACATCATATCAAAAATATGCAGCTTTAGTAAACAGATTCAAAGTACAATTTTTCTAGTACAACTTTACAATGCTACCTTACAGAGTTAGAAATATACCAAAGAAAATAAAATGCTGCATCATTCCTTTTTAATTATGTTGTTTTTCAAAATTTCCCACAAGATGCAGTTTCTGCTGTTAAAGCACCATTTATTCTCCTAAGCACTGAGCAGCGGGTAGAGGAAAATATAACCTCTGTGCAGAAGTGGAAGCCTATAAAGTCTATATTAGATTTCCCACAGTGACACTTTCCAACCTCTGCTTCTTCTTGAATTCTCCCCTCCAGCTGATCAAGACATTCCCTGTACCATATAACAGCTTCGCCCTTCGATCTCCACTGAAACACGTTCCCTTTCACTCAACAGGACCCCTTGTCTTTCTCCACTCCCCGGCCTTCGCTTCTGATGCGTCTCCCACTGTCCTCTTCAGTCGATCTTTTCCACTTTGCCGATGATCTTCTCCTCGAAGATGGGCAGGATCGCATCATCTTCGCGTACCTCTTCGAAAACCACACCACAGTCAAACTCATCGCTCACCTTCTTGAAGTAATACCTAGAAAACATTCATACATATCAAATATGAGCTTGCAGTTCTCCAACAATGCATACAGAGCTGTCTGATACCATTTTAATAATATATTATATTAGAATGTATTATATATTATAATAGAATGAATGAAGGACAGAAGTGTGGGGCAGCAGTATAGCATAGTGGTAAGGAGCAGGACTAGTAACTGAAAGGCTGCTGGTTTGATTCCACTGCTGTTGCACTCTTGGGAAAGGTACTTAATCCAGAATTGCCTCAGTAATCCAGCTGTGTAAATGGGTAACATGTAAATAACTGTAACCTGAGGGTCGCTCTGGATAAGACCATCTGCCAAATGCCAATAATAATGTAATAATGTAAAGTGTCATAAACATGACATGGCTTTACCTGTAGCTCCCTTTCTTTGTAAGTAGCTCCTTGAACTGACCAAGCGTGACAATCCTTCCTTTGACAGATGTCCTGTAGGGGATAGGCTCTCCACAGAAGTAATATGCCACTGTAATGTTCTCACAGGGCAGCTTCTTTATGGTTTTATGCCTGGAAAAGAAACGATAACCTGGTCAAATACTATGATACAAAACATCACTGTGAAAACACCACCACTTAACCTTTTTCAGGGACCTCAAACATAATAAGCACAAATATAGTCTATTATTTGTTTCACACTCACTCATAGTCATGCCACATGGTGACATTGTTCAGCAAACCATCGGGGCAGTTTCTCAGTTGTGGATGTAGCAACACTAAGCCTACCACAGTTTTGTCAGCCCTATAGGCCCAACTGTGTGAAATACAGGTCCAATGCCCTGATTCATGACCGATCCCTTGGGATATCAGCACAGCGGTCAGACACCAGAAACCAGCAGTAAACGACACATGATGAAGAATTCACTTCTGAAGGGGAAAAGAAAAAAAAAAAAAGAAACGGCTGGTCAGTGACCTCGATCTAAAAAGCCATTTTTTTTAATCGGGCAAAAGTCCTTTGAAATCTCTTCAAAGTAACGCAAAGTGACAACATCTCTCCTGAAAAAACGTCTGATCATATTTTATGAGCTGGCGTCATCTCTGCTGGCCTTTTAATGCGGGCCGCGGAAACACATTAAAAAGTGGGGCGATGGTAGGGTGCCGCTTTGGTCCTGCGCTGTCCTGCCAGCAGGTAGCGTGTTCCTCCGCGTCCCCGTCCCCTGTGAAAGCGTGGCAGGGGGGCCCCACATCAGAGCTGGGTGCAGCCCC
This sequence comes from Megalops cyprinoides, assembly GCF_013368585.1. Taxonomy (NCBI): domain Eukaryota; kingdom Metazoa; phylum Chordata; class Actinopteri; order Elopiformes; family Megalopidae; genus Megalops; species Megalops cyprinoides. Next base: position 31,874,112 of record NC_050583.1, read on the forward strand.
GTGGGACGCCGCCTTTCATCTGCTCGTTACAAACGGCTCTGAAGTCTCAGCACATCATAAAGCTGCCTGTCTGAGTGAGGACGTGCCTTTGGAGTCTCGGAGGGAACGCGGACTCCACCACAGGAGGCAAAATCCATACACGGCATATCAAAGCTTTGCTCTCTCCGCTTTGGATTGATCAGCATAAGCCAAACCAGCATCCCTTATGTTCTCAGTATCAGAACAGACACTTGAAAGAAATTAAACTAAATGAGACTGGGCACTATAAATGACACACAAACAGGATTAGTTTTCGCTATGCAAAATTATATCAGAGTAATATTAATCGTACACTAAAGTTCATAAGAGACTTTGTTTCCTCTATCAATGTTAATTACAGCCATCAATATTCTAAAGCTATATGCAAAGTGTAACTCAGAGTTATCCTCACCAGTAATGACAGCGAAAATTACTTCTTGCAACTCCTCAGAAGACAATCACCACTTATGTAAATATACACAAAGTACACACTTGGGGGTTTTAGTGTGTTAGTGCACTACAGGACCTTAAAGATCAATTCAAGGCCTTTCCATTTCACCACCTGTACATATACAGAACACAGCCTGTATATCGATGGCCCTGGATACAGGGGTTGGCTGTTCTAGTGCAGGGCAGGGCTAGCGCTAGCACTACAGCGGGGTATAGGAGCTACGGTGCTGGGGGAAGGGGCAGGGGGGGGGGGCAGCTGAACGTACTCAGGCTCGGAGAGATCAATGTCGGAGACCGCGGGCACCACGCTGAGGGGGGGGAACAGAGCGGGCCTGACGGCAGTGCGACCCCTCTGGATCACCTCCATCACATACCTGAGGAACAACCCCGGGAGTTAGAGCCCGCCTGGGGAGGGGGAGGGGGGTCGTGTGAGGTCAGCCTGCGGCATGCGTGCACACCATCGTGTGCAAACCATCGGGTGCACACACGCTTCACAGGGTCACACTTAAAGCACAACCTACAGCACCACACTATCATTGCTCTAGTCTTAATTTCACTGTGCAATGGGATGAGGTTGCTGTGGCAGTGTGTGTCAGATCGACCCACCTGCTGCGCTGATGAAGTACTTTACCTCTGGGACACATCTAACCACTTTACAGCCACTAAGGGCTCATCCTCTGAGAAAAATGTGAGAGGAAAATCTAGCGACGTAATCACAACTGGTTGGGTAGATTTACTTAATCAATGTTTGCTTCAAGCTTTGGCTGAGGTTACATGTAGGAAGCCGATGAACTGTATGATCACTCAGCAGACAGCAGAGATCAGAAGGCTCACCTCTGTTTCGTCTGGAGCGTGCCTGACTTCTTCTTCTCCTCCTCAAGCCGCCTGCGGGCCTCCTCCAGCTGGGTGAGGGGGTTGGGGGCGGGGTTGGGAGGCATGGTGGGGTCCTGGATGAAGGGGTGCGAGGGCTGCACGTTGTTACGGAGCTGCGCGGTGATCCAGGGGTGAACTGCCCCGGGGCGCTCCACCGAGCTGGGCCGCAGGACCTCGTGACTCGGGGTCTTCTTGGCCCCGGTGGTGCTGCTGCTGGGAAGAGGAGAATGCGAGAGGTTGCCGTTTGATCTCTGCGCACAAATGCTGCGTCTCACAGGGCTCGGCTTAAGCTTTGGTTACGTGCTGTTCAGACAAGCTTAAAAAAAATGCAATCCTGAATCCCTCTCCCTCAGCAGCAGAGATCACACTCACCCGTATGGAGTCTTCTTGTGTCGGCCCGCCTCCTTCTCCCCCTCCATCATCCACTGGATGATCTTCTGGTTTCTCTCCAGGTCCTCTTGGGGGACCTGCATCTCAAAGCCGCGGACATCCTCGCTCTTCCCAGGCTCCAGCTTCTTGGAGGGCCGCTTTGACAGCGTGCCTTTGCTGCTACAAAGGATGAAAGCGTTCAACACTTGGAGGGAAGTGCTTTCAAAATCAAAGTGTTGCTGCACAGCTCATTTTCCAGCAATAAAACACATCAGCCGATATCATTACACCATTCATTACAGACTGAAAAAAAGGCAAAAGATCACCAGGTTTACACAGGACGCCAACAACTGGTACGTACTTGTGTCCCAAAGATTCCATGGGATTAGGGACCACCCCCATGCTCTCGGCATAGTTGCGAGACTTGGTTGCATAGTGATACGGCTCTACATTCCAAGCAAAGTTGTTCTGCACCCTCTGCATGGCCTCGGACTCAATCTGCTCTTTGGGTTTGACGCCACCCATGTGGTGGATGTGGTACACATGCTTGTGGTGGTACATGCTGCCCGCGTCGGGCTTCAGTCCCTGTTTGGCCGGGTGCTTGCCGTGCCCGGGGCCGAGCGGCATCATCAGCCCTGGCACCTTGCCGGTCAGGATCCCGTCCGGCGACCGGGACTTGGGCGAGTGGCGGCCGGTGCCTGGAGACTGGCACCCGGGGGTCTTCATGACGCGCTGCACATGCTCATCTAATATGGACTCCGGGTTCTCCTCATGGGCGTCACGGAGCTGGAGTCCATTGTAAGCCGTTTCCGAGTAACGGGCATTGTAGTGTTGGGGGACGGGGGGAAGCTTGTGACTGGCTAGTGAAGGCGTTGTTGAGACGTCAGCATCATCCCCCTCCTCTTCCTTCAGAGGGGAGAAGAAAAACCGTTAAAACAGACTCATCATTAGGAATTACACAAGCACACAAACTTCTTTCAATAAATAATTAGCTACAGTGGCACACAGCAAGTGGCAACTGGACAGCTCTCCTGCACTAAACAACATTAAAACCCAAATAATTTATTCCTCCAATTTTCACTCACATCTGTCCAATGTCCTGCATTATAGACACTTGTAATTTGCCCTTTAGCAGATAGTCTGATTATAAGCAACTTATAAAGTAAGAGAATAAAGTTCCCCTTACACAGTGCTGCGATAACCACACAACCAAACGCATAACTTTGAAGGCATAACCTCCAGACTGCCTGGTGGTGGAAGTATTTCATTAGTTGCAGGTTACATAATTTCATGTTTTTGACAGAAAGTACATTTGGCTAGATGTTCTACCAGCAGAGGTCACTCTAATACATTATTTATAACCAACTACCAAATGACCACACTCATCGCACTCACGCAAAGGAAAAAGGAGAAACAAAAGATTATTCGCAGAGATAGCGCATGTATAACATGAGCAGTTCAAATCCAGGTTTCTGACTTTTTAGCGCTGGCATCATTATATGTGCTGTAATTTTCTTAATGGGATGTTGGTACCATGCACACAGCAGTTTTCATCTGAACTGGAAAAAAACAACTCAGTGGGTACTCCTCTTATTTTCCTCTCCACCCGGTATACATGTGGGGAGGAAAAAAAAATCTACAAATTAAACTGCAAAAGCAGAATCTGACTGGGGTTTGGGCTGTAATTTCCACATCCAGAGATCACGGCACATATCTTTGCCGTCCATCAGCGGGGAACACATCAGGCCAGCGGCTGCTTCACCTGTTCACCCACGTTTGAAATCATTTGGCATGGAGGGCCTTTGGCAAACGGCGGCTAGTAATTTATGGTGTGTGTGGGGCCTTGATGCGGACTGCAGGTAGTGGATTGTGAGGCTTTTTGATGAGTGTCTGGCGCACAGGCATTTTTTTCTCTATGAGCAGCTGTGCAGAACATTACTCTGCTCTCTCATTTTCACAGTTCATTTTGACGAGAGACAGAGATGCCAAATTTGAGACGCGCTTTTTGCACGCACACAGCCAGTCTCTTCTGAATTCATTTAGCGGTACCAAACGGGTCAGAGAATGTAATGAATGTAAGGAATGCTTATTCTAAGGAACAAATAGGTTCATTTGTGGTAATATCGGGATTATGGATTAACTACTGCAATCTTTTAGCCTTTGTCAACTCCCCAAGTACCACGTCATACTCAGAGCATGATATCAACTGGTAAGTGTCAATTACTTTTATACTCTCTTCATTCCAAAGACAAACACCGACACCTGGTTCACACACCACTGCCTGATTAGCATTACGGCTCTGCGTCCCATAATTATAAACAGATGCAAGAAGCATCCTCTGCCATCGATACCCACCACAACACACACAAAGCAGTACCCTTAATAACATGGGATTAATCCAAGAGACGACTGATTTCATTGATTCTTTGGTCTTCATGTTAAAAGCCTGACATGAGCCAATTCAAATTATCTCATCCATCAGAGCTCCAAATTACTTGTGGATTTCCTCAGGCACCAGTTCAATACACCTAACTTAGTACATTCTACCCCATTGCACTCCATCTATCCTGTCCTTATCTAAAGTAGGGCGACTGGTGCACATTATCAGACTTCGCAAATTCATAAGGATAGGTTAGATGAGTGTACAGTTGATACCATAACATTAAGTCTGAAATTGTGTTTGTACAATCTAACTGAAATTTCTTCTCATGCCCAAAATTCCAGAGGTACATTCACGGCAAGAATAATAATGTACAGACAATGAAAATCTCTCTAGTTAAGGTACTTAATGATTGAAATGCACTCTACCGTGACGCCAACTGGATTTCCAGGACGACTAACACTGTAATTTATCTGCCTTGAGATTTAACACCCAGCCTTCTGTATTGCAAATAATCTATTTGTGGCATTTCCTCACACCCCAGTGGAGTTCAAACAAACCCATTAGAGCGCGCTGAGCTCATGAGTGCCTCAATCTGCAGGTGTTCCACCTTATATTGAACACAAAGTGCACAAACACACACAGAAATCCTTGATCTGTCGCGGCAGGAATTCCTCTAAATAACCCACAGTGGCATATTTGCGATTTTTAAAACTGAAAAGCACATTATTGTGAACTCAAAGATTGGAAGTCCTGCTTAAAACCACAGTTTGAGGCTTTGTCACAAGCAGGCCACTATAGAGATCCACAAACAATTTCCTGTTAATGCATATTTTTCTTAAACAATTTTACCACTTCTGTTTTACTCTGCTTTACCTATAAGCTATTTAGTACATTACTTTATGAATCTCTAACCACAAAAAAGTAATAATAAAAAGAATATAATTACTGGTATTTACTAGCTTCTTCTTCTCAGGCAATTGCTAATGACTTCGCAAACAACAAAAAACACTCCACTGTTACAAGGGTCATGCACTGTGGATTCTGTGCAATATATGACCTGAGCAAGGAAGACCAGAGTTCAACAATGGTGCTTAAACATACTCAAGGCGATTTAATTCCCATTATCTGCAGCTGCTACAGCATTATTATACGGACTACCCCTACTGTGGCACAGTGTAAATAGGGGTCCGCTAACAGACCACGACCACCAGGAGCAAAAGATAAATTAATATTGTCATTTTAATACAGTATATTTACCATTTTTAGATGCAAGTAAAGAAATAACACTACAGCACTTTATTTACCTTTTACTGCTCTCTTTGACAGACTGTACATTATGAAAGTATCTTTTTATGAAGAGGAAAAACAGTCCCTAAAGCTGAGATTTCTAGCTAAATGCTAGAGATGTTTCCTTTTTGTCAATCCAGAGTCTAGAAACCATATTACCACTGTTAAGGCACTGAAAAGAACCTTTCAGCACAACCACCAACTGTAGCAGTTACCAAGCTGTATATATGATGTGTGATCTGGAGGAAAAAAAGGGTCCAATAGAACTGCCTTTAGGAAGGTTCCATCCACCCCCATTGTGCCAGCCATTACCTCTCAACATTTACCTATTGAGCAAACAGTGATGCTCAAATGCAAAGTTCTTTACAGTATAAGAAAGTGTGAACAATCTGTTTACAAACCCCGTATTACCAAAAATATTACCATTGAAACTAAGACTGAAGTTGCTGATTACTATACCCTTAGCCTTTGACCTCACATATGAGTTTGAACTAATGAGCTTGTCATCTTACTAGCGCAACTTGATCTGTGCTGAATCAATTCAAGGGAAGTACCTGTGCTATTGCTAGTTGTTTGCTGAGCGTTTTCCCTGGATTGTAGCAGCAGGCAAAAAAGCTAAAAGCAGACTGGTTTGCTGAATATATAAGTATTGTCAAATGTGGGAGGATGCCTCTTAACCCCCTATAAGAATTATTTTTATCATACGAAAACCCTTGCTCTTTTTTTTCCAGCAAAGCAGACCGTTGCCAACCACTCCTTTCAGGTAGCCTAACAGTGATCCCCTTCACCATGCTCAGTGAAGGCTTGATCATCAAACATCCTGTAAGCAATAAATATGTTGTTGCTAACCATACTGACAACTAAGCTGACTCTCCTGTTCTCTTCCATATCAGGTCATTTGATTTTTGCTGTTGTACACGCAACAATAGCTAAAATTTTTAACTGGCACAATCGGCACAGAAACAAAACCGAGGAAAACAGCCATTCCCACAAACAAATCTCCTAGAGTCCATAAGTACGTACCAATCGAACCCTCTTCAGTCGCTCCTCCAGCTTCTCCTGGGCCTCCCTCTCCCGCAGGACACCTTCCAAGCGCCTGATCAGCTCTGCAGCAAATTTTTCCGGGTCGACGTGAATATCCTTTGGCATCCGGTGTGTGCGCTGCAAAAGGGATTCTTCTCAATTCAACATGCCAAGACATACTGAAAACACGGTACCATCTCCCTTCATTTCAGGTTGAAAAGATTTTTTGCAGTATCTGAACGGCCCACAAATGTCACTCCACTCAGTGGTCCTAGCTTTGAGAACATACAATAGACCCTTTCCCATAACTGGAACCAAAACCATGCAACACTAGAACCACAAGCCAAAAAGTTGGCAGATTTCCAGTACACGTTTCCAGCACATTTCCTTTAACAGTGCCACTATCACCCACTGCCTGGCCCAGCCCATAAGGGCAGACTGAGAAAGATCAAATTTCTCTAATACGATGGTAGACAATATACTGGTACGATGAGCTGAAAGGTAAACAGTTATTCCTGACGAAATACCTGCCCTTAGACTCCTCAACATTATGAAGTATTTATCTTTGATCATGTATGTGATTAACCTTCAGAAACATAACATTGCAGCTTGCTTGAATAAAAATAAAACCTACACTAAAAATTTCACTATGACAATTGCTTACCACAGATGTCAACAGCCTTTACTGACATTCTTTTAACCATCTATGCTTGGCAAGTCACGTAATAAACTTATTATTTTTTTATTTTTTTTTTACAATTATGGCTTGTTTGAATTGAAAAGGTTTCTTTTCTGGTAAAACTGAACACTGAACAGAGCACCATCAGTATGCAATCTCATAACTGTACCCTCTAGCCCTGGGTCCATTTATTTGGCACCCGCTTCAACATGGGGCTGAAGCAGCAGCTTCATATCATGTGGTCCTCATTCAGATCAACAACTAAGCAGGAAACCAGAACCTCATGGTTCCACTGGCTTTCACTTCCAACACTAACAGAGGGGGTTAAACATAAAAAATCTTAAAACTTGCTAATACAGTTCTGTTTTGCTTTGAAATGCTAAAAATAAGCATGCCACATTAAAGTGACCTGTGTCTATTACTACACACTAGGAAATTCATCAATTCATTAATGCATACTGCTTGGTAAACTATTAGCCTACAAGCTTTAAAGTGACTAGCTGACTTAATAAGCCTTACTCTGTGTAGATTACATCAAAGGGGCATCTAAACTTAACACAAAGGAGACGCTGTGATATTCTCAGCTTTAGTACCAGCGGGATTCCCTATACAACAAGTCCCCAAAATAAACTCTGGAAATAGATGGCTGGAGAAGAAAATAAACAGATTATCAACTAAAATCACTGCAACCACCTTTAAAAGGCAACTTGCCAAACGCAAGACTCATCACACTAGGCCCAACGCACTTTGATCTCTATTAATACAACTGACCTACACCTATAGAGACATGCACAACTCTTCTTTGTGATTTTATTTATCCAATTAACGTTTTGTATTGTTGATGACATCCATCCCAAGACTGGTCTTGTAAAATGCTGAGGTGAAACAATTGTGAAAGATAGAGGTCTTAAGAATTTCTGAACCATGACTGTGTCTCACAGGTGAAGACCATATTTTGAAAGGAATTAATATTTATTTGTATTTGTAAATGTGAAAGAATCTCAAATACTGAAAATCTGAACACCAGGGGTTGCAAAGGATACATATATGCATTACTATTTCTGTAATATATTCAGCATTAAAGACATTTTTTCCTAAAGTGGAATAAAAAAAAATCTGCTCCTGCTGTAACAGATGAATGCTGATATTGCTTTTGGAAGTTTGCGTTTACAAATGGTAAAATGATTGCAATTCTCTCACTTGTCTCAATGAGAAGCAAGCTGTATGTAAAGCTTGCGGTTTTCATATACATAATTTAATAAGAGAATGCAAAAAGTAAGGGGGCACTCATCAGCTGCCTTCCTCCCCCCACCATCGGTTTCAAAACTTGAGGCCCCAATTAAGCTGGAACTTCCACACTGGGAGATGAAGAGGGAGTCACAGCAGTCAGAAACGTCTGCTCAGATCTGCTGTGAAAGAAGCCGTTTGGGCTCCTGCAAAAATGCGGCAGAGCATTACCGCTCAGTTTAGACACCTCACTCCCTGCATCAGCTATTCACAGCCAGATGATCAAAGACCTGCAGCTACTGTTGCGAATCTTAAGAATGCAGAATCTCATTTCAAGGTGTGGCAGAGAGAGAAGGAGAGAGAGAGAGGAGGAGGGAGAGAGAGAGAGAGAGAGACCTTTGTGCTGAAGCTACAAGTCAAGGATGGAAATGTGCAGAATGGCCACAATGCACCTTGAAAAACGCAGGGCTGTAGCTTCTCATCTGGCTCAGTATGAGGGAAAAGGGATCGATTTAATTTGACATGCAGGTTTTGTTGTTTGCGTGTGGTCTTAAGGCCATGTCTGGATGTCTTTTCTGCTGTCTGACACACCAGTGCGAGCAGAATGAGAGTGGGGGCGCGAGCTGTGGGTAGACTTACAGGAATATGAGGTAGTGGCACTCGCCCATTTGCTTTGGCGCTTTCCTGCATCTCCCGTCGATGCTGCTTGCGGTATCTGTATGGTGGTATCCCATCTCTGAAAAAACACACGAAGAGGATAAATTCAGGGTAGAAAAAAATGTTAAGACAAGAGTTCAAGTTAATGTACAAAACATGATGATATACAGATCTCACTTGACTAAATGTGTTGCTCATGTAAAAACGTGTTGAAAACCACATAAGTAAGAAGTCGGGCACTGAGCTGTTTCGCCCCTATACAGACTACCTGTGTGGGGCCTGAGAGCATGCAGTACAGTGATACGGTTTAGGTTTGGCTTCGCACATAGCATCCTTGCTGGTTAAGTGCTGGCACCTTCACAAGCTGAGCTTCTTCAGCAGCCCAGTATTATGGCTTTCTCCTCCCAAACCTGTGTTGGTCTGCCAGTAAGATAGAAGGTGTGCGGATAGGGCGCTGTGATTTCGTTTTTGAAACGCTGGAGTCCCACTGGGAATGACTTCTCTTTGTTGGAAGCTCAGCAGCAAACAGTTGATAATGGCCTCTAATCTATCCTGCTTCAAACACATGTTTTTGTCCTGCTGTGCTGCCTTTGATGCTTCTCTAACTTAATTCCCTGGTGCCATCTCTGAACTTAGCACATTTTTTTTTCCACTGAATGCTCCCTGGCAGCTCATCCCAAATCTGCTCTTTCAAAGGAAATACTCTTCCGGCTAAGGGAGAGTGCTAAATAACGGCATTTGTCCAAATGCTGGACCTTGGCAGCTCACAAATAATAACTTACAAGTGGTGGCGACGGTTGAAAAGTAAACAGATACAAAAAAGAAAAGCTTTCCACCACTGAATGTGTTTTCTGCTTTCATTCCTGGATTTATAGTTTTACAATGGAAACAATGGCTGTCAGTATATTTATAAAATAGGACATAAAAGTATCAAGATTAACAAAATCAGTGTGCAGCAGAGATCACTAAAAATCTTAAAAGTATCCAGGTCCAAATTAAACCATTGTCCCACTAAAGTCATTTGTATATTTTTAAGTACAATGCACCAGGAGAATCAAATGCAAAACTGCAGGAAGTTCCAGTGACATTTCCTTAGCTTGGTGGAAGCCAAAGGGATGTGAATTTGCCTATAATTTGCTTCCTTAGATAATTAACATAACACACACAAGAGAATTTTCTGGAATACATGATGATAAATATGATTCCATTCTGACACGATAAATACGTTTCCATTATGACAGGATTGTTTCCCTCTCTTTTCTGCATAATGGCACAACACCAGCCACAGTTATCACTACACAGCTGAACTGTTGCGCTGTGAACAGTAAAGTAATACGTCTAAATGCCATCTACAATTTTACAAGACGGTGTCAAATTTAAACTCTTTTTGTGAAATTTTCCATTTGAATAATTACAGGTAACATCTGTCTTTTCATGAATTGATCAAAAGTGTATGTTCAAAATGTATACATACTCCCATAATGAATCTCACATGACATTTAAAACACATTTGGCAGCAGGATAGCGTAGTGGTTAAGGAGCAGGACTTGTAACTGAAAGGTTGCTGGTTCAATTCCCCACTGGGGCACTGCTGCTGTACCCTTGGGCAAGGTACTTAACCCATGTTTGCCTCAGTAAATATCCAGCTGCATAAATGGATAACATTGTAAAAACCTGTAATTGATGTAAGTCACTTTGGATAAGAGCGTCTGTTAAATGCCAATAAATAAAAACTAAACATTTATCCCTTTTACTTTAATTGGTTACGACATGCAAAATTGATCAGTCTTCACTTACTAGTTTACTGCATGATGCTGGAAAAATTCAAGTTGTACTTTCAATGACCACTCAATTTTTGTTTCAAAATTAGGGACATAAAGGCAGAAAAAAAAACACTTTATGCTAAAACTAAAAATTCCTCATACATTCTAAACCCCTACGGTTAACAAATTAACACTAATGACATTTTCAGCAGCTTTGACTGGTGTGACCAATGAGCAGCTGTTAGATTTCAGAGGACCAGACACATATCCTCAATGAATGCTGATTTTCATCCGTGTGCAACAGAAAAAACTGCTCAAATGTCCCTCAGAGTGGTCAGGATGCAGCTAAAAACAGCTTAAAGAAAACACTTTTCAAAGGTCTACGAAAGCAATAAAAACAATGAGAGGGATCTGGCTCATTTTTCCAAACATACACTAAAGCAGCTTTCCTTTCCTGAAATAAAGCAGACTAGCCATTTGTGTGTTCACGCTGCATCTTGCTAAGATTCAGCTGGGTAAGCTGTGGCCTATTCGGGAGGTACATACACGCTGCTGTCCGTCAGGGACAGTGTGTCGGCGTCGCTGGACATGCTCTGTTGCTCGCTGTCGTTGGCGCTGGTGGCAGGAGCCAGGGCATATCCGGTGTTGACATAGTAAGGGTTGACTGGCTCCCTCCATGCTGCTTGCCTGATGTGAGATAAAATGTTTTGGTGTTATAATCAGAGGCATGTTTAATCAGTATTCATAACTTTTCAAACAACTGTACCTGATGAGTATTCAATTTTCAATTAAGTCAGCAATACATCACACTGAGGCTCTTCACTGTCATCTCTCTGATCAGGAGATGACAGACATTTCACTGATAACATCATCAATAATTCAATATCATACATTTCTCCTACATTACACCTTGATGCCTCTCAAATGTCCTGGGAAAATAATATTGCTTCTAACCATCAATATTTGTGATCATAGGCAGACCAAGATGTATTTACTAGAGAAACATGTTACACAAAAAGGCACTGTCTCTCTGTGAGAAAAAAAACACCCTTTAAGGTATGCCTGTGGATTTCACTCACAGCCCTGACATCACTAAAACTGACTTCCCTTACAAATGGTCTTCTACCAAAGGCTGGAGAGTTCAATTAATTGTTCTTTTCAGAATCCAGCAAAGCTCCACAATTGAATTAAAATCCCAGAGAAGAACGCTGAAACCGCATCCTTTTCATGAATTATAAATCTTGAAGGGATTTGGTTCTCTTCATGTAAGTACAATGTCTCTTATGAATCTACACACCTTCAAAAAATCTGCTCCCATGGCTTCTCTCTTGGCAACTGTCTGAACTGAACACAGCTTTCCTGACCAAATTCTGCTCTCTAAAGCATATAAATCAATATCACTCACATGTGAAACAGAAGTTAATTTCATTCATACACTATCAGTTGTTTACAGTAATCATAACCTAAATTAAGGATAATAAATAAAATGTGCAATACATCACAAACAGCGAGTCATCAGAGCAACCTGGAGTGTTTTGGAATGGGACTTACAGATGGCCAGTAAAAATGCTCCAATGAAACAAAGCATGTAACAAAGAAATGTGATAGAACAGACATACTGCCAGACCCTTTGTACTGGTGTGATTCAGTTTTGACACATCCGCTTCTCACATTTTGCCTTGCAATTTAGATATACAGGCAACATAAGATGTCTCAAACAATGTCTTTTTCTGAAAATGGAAAAATTGGCAGGAAAAAACTGATGAATATCAAAGTTACATTATTTGATATTGACATAAAATAGCAGCAGCATATCTGGAATTGCTCAAGTGTTTCAGAGCATGTCAAGTGGTATGTTCAGATCTGAAGCAGCCATTTACACTGCCATGTTACAGCTACCTTCTTGTTTTCCTTAAATGTGCTACAGATGAATTTTAATATAAATACTATTTAATCAACATAGTCAATTTCCACCTTGTTTAGGTATTACAGTGTTTCAATTTACTCTCCTCTTTCTGAGGGGGAAAAAATCAATTGGGAAAAAACAAAGATTAAATTTCAACACACCGCCTCAGTAGCACATAAGATATACATGGACCCTGAATCCTGAGATTGAGCTGACTTAAGACTCCATTTCATTCAAGTTTATTGAAAATGTGCCCATCTACTATTATTACTGTATAAACAAACATCTGTAAGCATATCTCTAGTCTTATACAGAGTGGTCTGTATAAGATTAGATTATACCATAGTGGTCTTAGTATCAGAGTTTGTGTCTCTTGAGACTACCTTAATTTGTCACCACTTGCTTTGTGCAGAGCATTACTGTAGTGACTTGATTAATATTGGTATGTGGCTGCATCACCACTTGCTGACCGATGACGGATTGATTTCCAGTGAAGCCCCTTTTCATTTTGGCCCAATAGACAGCAGCAAATGCCTGAAGAATATCTAGAGCGGGATGACATTCTTCTAAAACCTCTGCGGTGGAAGATGGGAGACCAAAAAATACCCAGGCAATCCAGTGGTACGTCGGACAGCTGCTGAAAATTACAGCAGCCCCTCTCACACACGCTGATGGATACAATAACCCAGCAAAGCTGCTCTGTCCGCTCCTCTTGCCAGCTCATTTTGGCGGAATCTTCAAAACTTGATTCCACAATACCCATGCAAATTCAGAAAGCCTGCGTTTGGACACCCACGAGAACTCTTCCCTCCTAAACACCGTGAAAATAAAATCATGATACTCTGCCACGAGTCGAGGAATCCAAACACACGTGAATGATGTAGGTAGGCAAGTCATTTCCATTTCACAGCGGATGTGGATCAGCTGGTTATTTGCCTTACATTGTTCACAAAAAAGGGGATGCACCAAGAGCCAACATACATCTGTTTTAGGGAATCATAAGGGACATGCTGCTGGTTTCTGTGGCTTCAAAGCATTTATCTTCTCAAGAGCACATATTCTTTTGTCTTTCAAGCAATGCAAGTTAAGCTGCAATCTTGTACCTCTCACCACCTTAGGAATTTACTGGAAACCATCGCATTCAAAACTTGGTTGTTTTTTTCCTCCGCTGCACACAGTGTAGGGCTTCCCTTGCCACTGTTCAACCAAGGTGACATTCACCGCCACCTGACCAAGAAAACTAAATCATGAAACAAAAATTCAGATTATTAATTACTACTACTACTACAATAAGACAGCATCGCAGTCTGCAGGGTATAAATGTGGCTCTGCCAGATCACATCAGGTTTTTATTTCCACAAATAACAATAACGCTTTTCTAAATCATTACAAAGTTTCCTTGCTGAAATAGTATTTTTCTCCATTTGAGTTAAGATGCACACACCGGTAACCAGGTATTTTATTACCCGTACTCATACCTAACCACAATACGACTTTATTCAGCTTGACTGTATTCAGCTTTCTTAGTGCTCATCTCCAGCAGGGCCTTCTCCACCTCTACATCCTTCACCAATCTCTCAACACTACATCAGACCATGTGGTTATTACCACATACTGCTATAGATCTAAAAAAAAAATTAGAAAATAAATGTCACAAAATTAAATAAATGTCAAATGTATGTATGTTAAAATAAGACTATGATTATAACATAACTGCATAACAAAGATTTTCAGAGATAAATACACTCTCTGAACACTCATAGTGTGAGTTTGGTATGATTGTTTCCTCATTCATATTGTAACTGGAGATTTCTGGGGGTAAGAGCAGGCACAATTACATTTGGTTTTGGCATAAACAAAAAACTGAGGAACTGGAATTATAATCACTTGTTAAACTCACAGAAGGGATACCTGTCCAGATAGTGTAACTCCCATTTTAGTTCAAACTTGTTCCATTTTATAAGTTCAGAATGTTTCACGAAACACATTGATACAAAACACAGGTACTGTAAATGAAAAATGACCCCCCTCCCTAGGCTAACTCTTCACCACTATACGAAAAACTAACTGCAACTAAAAATAGTGTGAAGAATAGAGTGACTCAATGCTTTTTTCACTTCCTAAGGTTCCCTTGCAATGTCAGATGAAAGGCAGAACCATATGCACTGGCTTTGTACATAAGAGACCACACACAATGCAGCCTTGTGGACCCAGGGAGGGGGTGGACACCCATAAACTGCAAATGAACTCCTGAGATCCACAGAGACCATCTAAACTGCACGGTGTTTAAGTCTCTACCTGGCTTACTTTAACACCCGATCTTACAACAGGTGGCATAGCATTATATGTTCAATTCTCATAAACATTTTCGATTAGATTCAATTTAAGTTAATTTATTTGTAGTTGATACTCTGATCACAGTTTTTTGACACAATTTCTCAAGCACTGATATGTACCACGGATGTCAAAGAGTTGTTCAACTGAAAACTTATCTAAAAGAGCATATTTTGAGATTGCCTATACTCAAAAACATTTTCCAAGGCAAGTGAATCTTGTTCACTTGCAAATGTTCTTAAGCATTCCACCATCAGTACTGAGCTAAATGCTGTACAGTAAGGCAGAGCAAAGCATCAACAAAGAAGCCCTTAACCATTTTGCACAGCCTGACAAAACAGTGTAACATATAGCTGCTTAAATGTTACTAATGCTACATCAATAACTCCATCAAAACTCTGCAGCCTTTTTTTGAGATATGCCTGATTTACCATGAAAATAAAATAAACGTGTATGAAACAACCAAAATTTGTTTATGACAGGTGGCTGAGACGATATGGAGGGTGTTTGGGCCAAAAGCTTTGGTCACAGTTGGTACTAGGCCTTCAACCTTGCAAGTAAGCACATTTTCAGGGTCAGTCATAATTAGGGAGTTCCTGATTCTGGGGAATCAGTATTCTTAGCACACTCAGAATTGTAATTTCTCATGTGTTGTAAGTTAGCTAACATTAATTTGTCATGAACAAGTTGTTCTGAGATTTACTTAGTAGTTCAAATCATTATAATCTCTACCTAGCTCTCATTAAATGTGCCACATTATCATGACAACAGCACATTCACACAGAAATCTTCAACATAAAAGAAGACTTTTTTCAGTACGTATCAAGTAAATTCATGCTTAATACCATTTTAGTACACTTGGCTTTAGTACAATCTGCTTTTAGAAACTGCTAAAACTTCGTGGATGTACAGAAAGATGAAGAAGAACAGCAAATGGAGTTGCAATCATAACAGCACAAGGCTAAACTTGATTGCTTGCAGTTTTCTTAAATGTAAGCTGCATACTAGATAAAGCTTACAGTGAAAGCACTTCCACGTACAATTTGAAGATCACTGCTCTTGGTGGGAAAATTATTCTCCAGACACTTTCATTCAAGATGGCCAATAAAACCTCAAAACATATCTTTTAGAAGCAGGCCTTACGAGCGGGCAATTTAGACTTATGTGAAAGGAAATAAAAAGCATGGAGGCAACAACCCCCAAGAGTTGCCGATCCGAGGAAATAAAAAATTGTGGTAATGCCCGGGATGAAACATGACTGCAGTGCACCAATTTCTGCTTGGCGAAGGCTTCGAGAAATGAAACGATCCCGGAGTGAAGGGTTTTGCCTAAGCTGCAAGCGAATTAAATTTCAGAGGGGGGAGTTCTGAGAGGAACCCCAGATTAAATATGCAGCTGGTGGGGGCCGTGATCACAGACCTGGGGTTGCCTTCGTAGGCATACACACAGCAGAGAGGTCAGAGCAGAGGGGGTGCCTGTCTGGAAGCCAAGGGGGGACTCACTGCTCCCTATGCTAAATGAGTTCCAAATGCCTGTCTCAGGAGCACTGGAGGGGAAATGGTGGGCTTCTGCGCGAAACCCTGGACAGTTAAGAAAACGTGATACTGCCGTTTATGAGTGGGCTGCCAGGGCAGGGGAAGAAAGAATCAGCCGCAAGATTATAGCAGCCTTTCCTGATTATTCCTGACTGTGAAAATAGCCAGAATTTTTATATGACATAAGCATGCAGTCAGGCACATCAATTTGTAGAGTTTCCCAGAAAGATGGAGCAGAAATAGAGAGGGATTTAAGGGAAATGCCTAAAAACCTGCACCAGAATCTGCCATGGTCCTTTTCAGTTCTTTTCAAACCTAAAAATCACATTCTAAATAGGCCTACATAGATTCAAATATATTAAAACGGGTTTTATGAAGTAGTTTGATTGGGCGTCACGCTATACACTGCTTTAGCTTTAAAACACGCATGAAAACATACTGAACCATCACGTCCCAAAAAAATATCTAGTGTGGGGGGAAAAAAGAGAAAATGAGGTTTCACACTGGTGCTATGCACGTCAAGCATGAAAACACATGCCCATTGCCAAAAAATGTGGGCTTCTAACGCAGTGTTATATCAGCAAAATTGTGCTTAAAGTCCAGCACTCTGTACAAAACAGACAGCATCATTTGGTCAAGGAGTGTAACTAAAATTTTATGATATTAAAACAGGAGCCATAATTGTCCAAAGAGGACAATTAAGAGAATTAATTTTACCCAGAAGTGCCTTCACAATTGCAATGCGTGTGCGTGTGTAGGGCAGCAAGCAGGAGGTGAGACGACAGCTGTGGGATTCAGCGGGTGTAGTGGACTTGCAGTTTAATAACTTCTGCCGACCTCTGCAACAGTGGAAACACACTAGGGCTCCAGAAGGGAAACTCTTCATCTATGTATATCTAAGGGAAGCAGCTACCCAGCTTTAAGCTTTTCTTTCAATGATTCCTGCACTTTGCATCCGAGAGAATGATTACCACCTTTAGGTCGTCCATTTCACATCTGACCACTGCCACTACTTCGGGAATGCAACAAGTGTCGTTTGTGAAAGCCAAGGTTATAAACAAGAACAGAAATGAAAGAAAGAACCCTGTCTACAGGTTACTCACTGCATCATCTGCCCCAGGTGACTAAACACTGGTGAGAAGTGAACATGAGAGAGAAAAGGTGGAGAAGACATCGCCCGGCTGACAATGTCACCAGCACATGCCAAAGCAAATATACTTTGTAGTTTTGCGATTCAGAAAAAGGTTGGTGTTACACAGTGGAGGTGGTTGATGCGACTTACCACCTCTTCATTACAAAGCACTTTGAAATCCTCGAAAGGCGCTATATAAATGCAATCCATTATTATTAGTATGCAGCTGGCCTATTCTATAAAACTATTACCTTTTATTGTGGCAAAGGCAGTCTGAAACATTTTCATTTAGATACTAAGTCCTAGAGGGTTAGCAGGAAATAAAAATGCATATCCACTTTTGAATTTTATGCAAATTTGTGTTTTACAGCCACATTTTCAAAGGTCATTTGACTTCTTAGTAGTAATTACACTGGTGTATAGAATCTTACTATCAGACATTAAAAGACTTATCTAGAATGATACAAGGGTGGCTTAATGGAGCCTTTATGTGAAGAAGTGACTGAGAAAACCTATTACATTTGATTTGACATGTATATAAAAATACAGAATACGCCTTTATACTTCCCCTCTATGGGATCAAAGAGATCTCTGAATTATTGCACTTCCAACACTGAACTACTTTCAGAGTCATTAACAAATAGCACAGACGCACTCCTTAGAATTCATCTGCATTCAGATTCATGACCTGTAATTACGAGATGAATAGTGTAAATACACAGCTGTTCAGTGTTACATCAGATATTACCTCAGTGTCACACTCCGTATGTTTTATGCATCTGAATAGAATTACATAGGACGTTTTACCAACACTCAACACTGTTCATCCACACATTATCCTGGATTTAAAATGTCAAAGTTAGTTTACAGGTGTTTCTCTTTCAAGATTATTCTACCCTAATCATAGCTGAATCAAATGTCAAGGCCTTTACCCCTGACAAAACCAGGCCCCAACGATGATCCTTACAAATTATTTGAAAGAAGGGATGCAATGGCACATTGGCTTATAGGGAAGTACCAATGTAGCACCTTACAGTTCGGTGATTCAGCATGTATTGTGTACAGTGAACAGAAGCATTCTGAATATAGCCTAGCTATGCTAATTACTGGGACAGAAACTTCCCCACGTCTGCAGCCTGCAGCTGGAAATACGAAATTGCAGATAAATGTTTTTGCAATCTGAATTTTTTCAGGGAAAAGAATGTCATGACCCGTAGTGCAGCAGCAGGGTATAGTTCTCCCTGAGAGATTCACTGCAGATATTAGGGAACATTTTTGATAGCATTCTGATGACACCATGTGAGCCCCTGACAAACAGCAAACTCCCCAGTGCGGTTTTTTCACTATGCTTTCATTCCAGGGATGTAGTAAGACTGAAAGATAGATACCGTTAACTCAAGCAGCAGCCTTTAGACTATTTGTATGCAAGTATCTAAACCATTTTCATTGTATTAACATGAACTGCAGCACATGTATGCCATTCAAATATTGTTAGTTAGCTATGATGTTACAGTGCTAACCCAGCTAGTCAATCAGCAATTAGACAGGCCTGTTATCAGGCCAATCTTGCATAAATAATGACAAAGGCCATCAGCTCTGAAAAACATGTTGGCACCTTTCTGCAGGTAAAAAAAATGCAACACCTGGATAGGGTTGGGTACCGAAACCCGCTGCCAATACGGCACCGGTTCCAATACTACCGGTATCTACCAGACCGAATCGCAACACAGATTTTGGTCCCTCATTTCGGTGCCACTTAAATGCCTGCCCTGAGCTGTCAATTGAAATATTTGCCCTCTGGTGCTCCAAAAGGGACACTACAGTACTGTAACTGTTATTTAGTGTTAAATTATTGTAGTTGGGTTAGATTTTATTTATTATGTGAATTAGTTATGTAAATTTGTTGTTTTGTATTTATTTATATTTATATATCTAAGTATACTTTAAACTGTTAACAGTTAACCCTTTCGCGTGTACGGTCACACCGGTGTGATCAGCTGTTTTGCATGTTTGCTAAAACCGGTGCGATTACAACACTAGACTGGAAAAATTCTAGCTAACTTAAGCTTTGAGGAAACAGCGATTTAAGGTTTAAAAATATAGCAAATACTAACTGAAAACTATGAGAAACTCAACGCTAATGAAAACATAACGAACCATGTAACGTAACACGCACGATACATAGCATTAAACTAAGTTACGTGCAAAAGGGTTAATATATTGTTCAATTTCAAGTTCAAATTTGCCTTACAAAAAAAAATCTGTTCTTTAATGTCGTCGACCATCGTTTTGTGCTTTTTTAAAAGTATCGGTTCAGGCACCGTTTAGGCACTGTTACCGTTTTAAAAGTATCGCTTTAGCACCGGTATCGGAAAGAACCCAAACAAGACCCGACCCTACACCTGGATCAATTATGCCAGGCTGGGTAAAATGGGACCTTTTTGCTGTTTTACTGCATTTCAATATGGGTCTGAAACATCTTTCATTTACAGAGAGTATTCTGAGGCATGGGGACTATTAGAAAGCATACAAAGGCAACAATACACACTGAAACTCATCTAGAGCAATGGCAAGAACATATAAAACTCACTGCACAAGTTACTGTAGAGCACTGGCTGGCTGGACACCTCACTATAGATGACAGACGTCAGCTGAACCCAAATGAATGACTGTCTCTTAGACATGAGAATACATTCAGGTCACGATACATTTCACAAAATTGAGGTCACGATACAAAATTATCACAAAGTGATATTCCCCCGAGAAATAACATACACATGCAAATACAGAGATGAAAAGTCTTAGGTTTGGTTCCATGCTCCCTGCATCTAGAACCCTCCTTGATTTAGGAGAGCATCAGGTTTTGTTTCTATGGTACCAAATAATGTCTTTCAATCTTGGCAGGCAAATTGCGCAAAATATTTTTGAAGGACACAAAAAAACAAAAACATCTCATAATTATTAGATTTATACACATTATTGAATTATGTATCTATTCAGGTTTAGCTCAGAGAAAATACTTGCGTCCATGACTTGGATATGCTTTCATTTTAAAATGAGTGAAAAAAACATGTTCAGATTATGTCCATTTCTCATCGTTTATATGAAACGTAGTGCAGGGTTGTGTTCCTGAAGATGTTATACCCAGAATGATAATTTGACACAGAGACACAGATAATGCACTATTTTTTTACATGCGGTATCAAGGTATGCACCAAACCATGATGTAAAAGAGGCCCCATACTATGAACTTATAGAAGCTTTCAGTCTCTATTTTAAAGTACAGCTTCTTTTTATAATTCCAGCCAGTAATTTCACTTATTAAAATTACTAAACACAACCTCTTATACATTCTTCTTTGTAATTAAAACTACTCCATGCCTTAAGAGTTTATGAATATCAAGAAGGAAGAGGGCTAACTTCCAAGTGTTCAAATGCACTTTTAATTTGATCACAACTTCCACTGGAATAGTAATAATGTAAATTGGCTGGGGAGTCCATGGGGAAAAGATTGTAACTTGGTGACCATTTTGAAATCATATATCATTTTTTTCAGATACAGGAGGCTGTCTGCCAGACCTCCTGCATACAGAAGATTACTACAGCAATCAACCAGCCTTGCACATGTCTAAGATGTGCAGCCTACAATGCTGCACCCTATACAACACCACATATTACAATGCAGAGATTCTGAGTTCACAAAATAGCCCAAATGTCTTCAGAAAATATACAAACTAACAATAGTCACTCATTTTAAAATGATTACTACTTTATTTTCAACCAATGTAAAAAGTTTCTCTCAGAGAAGTGTGGGAAAACTAGGTCACTTGCAGGGATAAAATTCTGGAACCCTCAATCACCGCACTACAGAATGCCAATAGCAAATACCAAGAATATTTCTGAGTAATTCTGGGGAGCAAAATCCACCTGCTACTCTCCTTGCTACCAGTGATAAAAAAATCTGTAAGAAATATAAATAGAAATTTCGGAGAGAACATCCTTAATAAAAACATATCAGCACTGCCGCCTCTATCACTAGTACAAAGCCCTGTAATCCTCTGGAACATACAGCGCTTCCAAACCCTTTCCAAATGCCTATAGGTGTATTACCATTTCACCATGTTACCTTTTCAATTGCTACTTGGATTAGAGCCTTTATGCAGCCAAAGAAAATCCAATTTTCCTCACTAGAGAGGTAGAATGGGTTCCAGTGTATTCAAGTGCTGCTCATTTTACAGTAAATCTTTAAATCATTCCATGTTTCTGCAGATTAACAGTAGTGGGTAATCGGATACCCCTTCCCCACTACAGATCTCAAAACCAGGCTGGCTTGTTGGGCTTAATGTTCTGGTGGGTTTCCATGACTTTTGGTCGAGCCAAACAAAAACAAACCAAGTGAGCTCAACCTGCTGATGTTACTGGTGCATTCATTCTAACAGGCCAGCTGTGTTCAGTAAACTGCGCAACTATGTCACTTTCACAGTGATAAACAGTTGCTTCAATTCCTGAGTGTACTGGCATTGCAAACTGCTGTATCCTTTTGGTTTTGAGCTGAAGATATCAACCAAAGAACAGTAAATACATTTAAAGCTCCACTATTTTTTTCACCTAGCACAGCTTCCTCCCTTCTCCATTTCAGAGGACTTCTGGATCGCATATACGGCCTACCATGCCCAACAGCTTTCCAAAGGATGATGACATCATATTCTACAGTCCTGGTTCTGGATAATGCAACAATCTCCGGTTTATGCCAGCATGGTTCCAGCTCAACAGTGGAAAAGGGACACAAATTGTGATACCCTGCATCAATCTCTGCATAAGCAAAGAACTATAACATGGTACTAAAAGGCGAGGGCTATTTCACTACCAATGACTTCTTGTTCTGCAAATTTTGATAAATCAAACATTGATTAACATTTCAACTCAACTGAGACGACTGGCCTTCTGAAAGTCATACTGCTTTGTTGTCTGTAAAACTGTAGGTGGAGAATGATTCCTTTACCTTCACACCACAGCAAAACCCTGATTCTCTATTTTTACCACTCAAGAGAAATCCTGTTGAGCTTTTCTCAGAGAAACCTTTATTCTTCTTTAAAAGCATGCCTTTCACAGAACACCTGCATGGGGAGCATAAAGAGCTTGCGGTTCTGTCTTCTAATAAAAGAAAAAGCAGCTTCTCTTACTTGGCTACAATAGTGCTTCCAAAGTCACAGATACATAAGAGCCATAGTTTCATGGTCTACACTGCTTTCTCCTCCTTTGCACTCAGCTGTGTTCCAACTCAAATTCCTTTGAACCCAATGCGGTGTAAATCTTCAGTCAGCGCTGAAATCATCTGGGAGTATGAAAACATTAGCTCCTTTCTGATTCATTCTGTGTAGCATTAGACTTGCACAGAGAGCCTACGCAGTCTCAGCTGAAGAAAACTACACTGTGTGAGGGTTTACCTGTACTCCCGGCTGTCCTGGTACCTCTTGCCAGTGACTGCCCTCTGTGGGGCAGTCTCCATCAGCAGCTTCTGTGTAAGTCGGTTGGTGGGGGTGGGGTCACACTCCAGATGTTCATCCGGCTCCTGGTCACACTTCCATTCCTCATCCTCATTCAAAGTCGGTAAATATCCAGGTAAAACCTTCCCATTCCCTGATGCTGAACTCTGGTCACTATACAACTTTGGGCTCTCCCCACCTGTCCTGGTGTACTCCAAATAAATATCAGACTTGAGAAACACAGGATATGTGTTCTCCTCCATCATATTCTGGATTTCAGTCTGGGCCTGGTCAAACATGGCGGGATCGATGTGCAGCTTCATCACACAGTCCTTGATGAAGCTCTTAGTGGCTGGCTTGATCTGCCTTGACACAATCCCATTGTTGTCCAGGATGTATTTTTTGTAAATGGCCTTTGCCAGTTTTAGTTTTTTCTCCTCACTGCACTCATTGGCCTCCAACTTCCGGAAGCCACTGCACGCAAACCAGAAGTCCAAAAGGTCCGCGCAGTCCTCCTGCTTGAGAAAGGTCCTGAACAAGTGGATCCCATCTTGGTCATCCAGGAGGGAGTGCAGGGACTCAGCCCACTTCAAGTAGGGCGGCGTGGGGGAGGCACTGCCCTCGGGCTCATATCCCAGGTCCAAATCCGGCCGCCTGGGCGTGGCCGTGGAGGCCTCGCTTTTGAGGCTCTCGCTCTTGCCGGAGTAGAAACTGTGGTTGTATTGCCGCACATCGCTAGACACCAGCTCTCCCTCCTCCCCAGGGACAGGGGGTCTTGGAGCATCTTCAGTGAAGTTGCCCCCCAGGTCCACTGGGTATCCCTTTTCTCTCACGCTCATAGTCGTAATGTCCACTTTCCCAGTCCCAGTACGGCCAAAACTTCACAACAATTAAATCCAGACTTCTACCAGTGCCGCTGCCAAAGAATTCCTCCTGAAAGAAAAAAAACAAACATATTAATGAGACCAGACTCCTTTTCAACTTGCACCAGAAAAATGATAGCATTCTGAAGTCTGTCAACATGGAGGGCCTGTGACACGTTAGGGACATAACACAAAAACAGACAGAGGTGTGTACTAAACTATAATCTTGAATTCAGTAAACATTCACAACTAACAGAAAGACATCAAGACAAATAAAGAAGCCATTCAAAAATGCACAATGTGTGCAATACATGGCTTTATATCTACAAAAGGTATTTTTATTGACCAGATCAAGAAATCTTGGAGCTTAACATTTCATACAACCAAGAAGTGTTGTTACTCTATAGATCTTAAAAAGCATAAAGCACAAGACCCTTTGTCTTGTTAAAAATTAATGTTTGCTTCAAAAAAAATGACGTAGATATAGAAATGTGTTAACCTACACCTATTATATACAATATTTTCACAACACGTTTCAGAGCCAAACATAAGACCTATAAATACATATCAAACACGTTTACCAATATCTACAATATAAGAGTTGAAACACTTTCAAAATATGCCAGTTAGAGAATAAAATGAATTTATTCTATTTTAGTTCAGCAGCAGACTATGGAAGGAACAAAGTGCTATATGGCCTTTGCATACATGATAATCAGAGCCATTACCCAGGTCGTGCAAACATGACAAAGATTTTAAAAAACATGCAACTCCAATCTCAGATGTTTTAGAATTTTAACCAGAGAAATTTATGCTGTGCATTTCCATACCAGTTGGTGATTGAAACCCAGGCTACTCTAACAAGCAGGGAAAGTAAAAACCGGACCTTTTTCTTAAACAGCTTTGCCTGGATAAAATCACTGTTGAATCCACTGACTACATTATTGTGGCAACATCTGTACCTTATACTCAGCCTCTTAGTCTGCTCCGATTCAAATTTTTCCCCATCGACAATGACACAACTTCAACTAGCATGAAGCACAAATCGCAAAACCATTTGAACTGGTTATGGATCCACTTATAGCAAATAAGAGAACTGAAACAAACAGGAGAACCACTGTGAATGACTTCAAGCAGGATTATTTTAGAATATCAGGTGTCTGCTTTCAGTGTCGCATCATCATGTAGCCATTGTGTTTGCTTGACATCAGCCCCACATTATGACCGTGAACCAGACTCTCTGGTTGCAGTATGCCTCAGTTTACCTTTTTCTTTACCCACTGGTACAAACAGACCACAATGACATCACCTTTTTGCTCCAGTTAGTCTTTTTTGTCATTTTTTTCCATTCATATCTTTTAAATGCATCCAAATCCTCAAAATGATATACTGAACCCAATGAGGGAACCCTCCACATCAATACATACACTAAGGGGACTTCTGCGATGTCTCTTCTTATAACAGTTATATAGGCTAAGCTTTGCTTTCACCCCCGCGAAGGATAAATCTTAGCCATATTACGCAGACTGCAAGCTACACAATCCAAACAAGGACCGAGCATTTCCAACTGCAGAACACACGGAGCACCACAATCTGCCATGACTGTGACGGTTAGAGGAGCGTATGCAGGCACACTGATAGCATCAACAGACGACCTTGGCTAAAATACTTTAGTCCTTTCTGGGTGGTGAGACGAGAGGCTGAGGGATTATGGACCAGGGATCCAGTTTGAGAGAGCGGATTTTAAACAGCTTAAACAGTATTTATGAAGGTAAATGTGGAGTTTATGTATATTCTGGATGCCTTGTTTTGGTGTTCAGTGAAGCACCCCATTTCAGAAATAACGGATGCAAATGCCAGAAACTGAAAGGTATGAGGAGCTGGTGAATTAGGATAAAACTAAAGAGCTTCCTGTGTATGTACTTGTATGACTGACACTTGACACAATGAACGACACAAGTGAATTTTCTGTACATCCAGATGCACAATTACAGTGTAGCTATACAAGAGAAATTAAATGCATTGTACCAGTTAGCTAGCCTACCCATGCAATGAAGTCATTTTGATCTTAACATTTCACAGAACAGACAAGTTTAACATTCTGTCCTTTACTGATTATAGTTGTGAGTGTTGTTCCAACATTGCCGAAATACAAAATTCTTATTCAAGAATGTATGGCAAAAACATCTCACTTCAAATTACAAACATTTTATTGGTGACAAATCAAAGTAGACCAATGTATTAAGCGCCTCTTACTCTGTACAACATCTAACATTACGTATTTTATTAACTCTAAAAGCTTAGATAATGTTGGCTCAAACTGACTCTTGCAGTAAGGGAAAGGGATTCACTGAGACAAGCAACACAAGAACGGACTGCTGAATGGCTAAATGCATCAGTAAATCAAAGTCTACTGAATGTGGTGAATGACGCTAAGAATTGACGACAGAAAATAACTTTCCCTTGACCTAAAACACGACTGGCTAGCTGATGCATATGACAACTGACACACTCATCTATAAAGGAAACAACCTATGTCTCAAAGTGCACACATTTCCGACTGCACGAGGTTAACTAGCAAGTCAGCCTGCGACTTATTTTAATCAACATCCTCTCAAGAAACTACCCTATGCTGTCCACCACCCCATTTTTATCGCAAACTATCACTAAATGTTTTAGTCATCTTACATTGTGGCCATCGGGATAGCTACCTGTTGGGGAATCTGTGCATGTCTACCTAACGTTAAACAAGCAGGCAGTAGACAAGATACTTATCTAGACTGCTAAAAACAACTAAGGGTTCGCAATGTGGCCAGCTAGCAATGAAAATGATGGGCCACGGCCAGTGGAATCTTGTTCTGCAAAGCGCATTTCAAACTCACCACCTTTCTCTTCTCAAGCCTCAGCTGCTGACCAGTAAGTAACAAAGTCGAAGTAAGAGAATGGCCAGTTTAGCTTTGGCTTTACACGATAGCTAGCCAAATCATATATAAGGTTAATATTTCAATTTCAATATAATGTTAGCTTGCTAACAAGCCATCTTAATTGCTCCTGGTTTTAAAACAACCGCGAAATGATTTCTAAGTTGGTCAACCAGCCAGCTAACCTTGCTAACAAGCTACCTGCATTTACTCATCAGAGCTTTTTTTACTTCTCTTAGATCGTTTTAGATAAATTTCTGGCAAGCCACACTGAACTGGTTGTTAGCTGTATTGATTTAGATAGCAAGCCAACGTTAGCAAGCTAAAATTGCTAGCTAACGATAGATCTACATGTAGCAGCTAATCAACCACGCGAGTGTTCTTACGGTTGCACACATACTTAGCAAGCTAGCCAGGAGGCTATAATAACAACCCGATGCATTTCAACTAACCACGCGTTTTAGTTTGGTTGCTAACTAGTAGTATGATACCCCCTTTCGCTACCCTCTCGACTGCTTTGAAGTAAGCCCCACATTGCATTCACGTCTTGGCCTCTTGGAGTCTCAGCAGCAGAAACGGATGGGGGAGGGGAAGCAGAAACAAACTCCACACACAGCCAGGCCCTTCCTCAGCAGACCGACAAGTACACAACTTTACAGTTCACATTATTTACGGCAATGGCGTACCGATTTGCACCAAATACTCATCGATAATATGCACGAACCTCACATCCCATTCTTGTTTGATCGATCACAGCTCATGGCCCGAATCCGCTCGATTTGATTCAAACACAGCAAAGCGAGGGCACATTTCATCCTTGGCTACCGCAATCCTAAACCCCGTGCTGGAAAAGTTTCATACCATACCTCTGAAAGCCTGCTCTCCGTTTTCGAGTGCATCGGGGATCCTGGCGTGTACAGTTCACTGTGAATCGTGTCATAAGGACGAGTTACAAGAGTTTAAAAATAACAAAGAAAACAATCCGTCCTCCTCCACCTCCCCATGGCTGTCTCTCACTCTCATTCTGAGTCGGTGTCTGTGAGTGTGTATGTGTGGACCAGCAGGCGCTCAGCAGCGCCACAAGCGTTAGCAAAGCCAAACTGCAATCTGGGAAAAACAGGAAAGCCTGGACACTAAGCAGTAAGTCAAGACATCTTGTCTCTCCAAAATAAAATGTGAGCTATTCTGTCTCGAGAGGTCACACTATATATACCACGGCAAACACCAAATACTTCGGAAACCGGGGACAATTATCGAACTTAACAAAAAATCCAAAATAATTTAAGTAAATTCGCATGTGGATTTAGGATGAATACCACCCAGGCCATGCGACTAACACTAATGTTGCAGTCCACATGTTACATGGCCACACTAAACTCATCATTAATGATAGTGATATGTCCTGATGCACATCCTAATCACATTATGTAGTTCCCTAAAGTAACCTCCACATGCTTCATTCAAATTGGTTGTATCATATGAAAATAAAAAACAAACATAAATGAACCTTTAAACATACAGATGAAATGCCGACATATGCCTCAACAGGAAGGCACATACCATTTAATTACATGAAGACAATAACATGTGAAACATTTTAAAACTTAGATGTGGAGGCTTAGTTTGGTACACTCCCTCAAGTGTAACTTCACTGCAATCTTTTTAAAATGTTAAAATTACCCTACCTTTGCTTATAAGCAAAAACCTACAGTCCTATTAAATTTACTTAATCATGACATTCCATAGTAATGTTTATGTATATATATATATATATATAAGGCAAACTAGAGACAACCTAAACCTTGGAAGCCAAAATGCAAATAAAACAATTACCTTAAGTATTAATTATACATCTATAACATATGCACAAACATATGTATGTGAATCAGCCCAATAAAACTGACAATATGAGTACTGTAAGAGACACTTACATGTTTAGCATGTATTTAGCATAGCAAAACAGCTTTATGTTTTCACAGTTAAATTCAAGGAGTCTTTTAGTAACAAAACTAGAATGCTGTTCATTCATTTTCATCTTTATTGTTCTGTGGGTAAGAGGTCATTATTTAAAAAAACCCAAACGAAATCCATTTTTAAAAATCAATGATAAAGGTGTCTGCTATGCAAATAAATAACAACCTATATCAAACAGTATTTGGTACAAAACTGATCATATGCTTAATTTCAGCATGGAAACAACCATGATGTGGAAATTTCTCTGCAGCAAGTAGTATATAAGAGACTACATTGAAAAGCTCTGTGTAATAAGCAAATCCCAAAATTATCCTCTCACACAGTTACACATTTATGGTATTCATGGAATTTCTGAGATATTTTTGGGTATTTAAATATTTTGCACCAAAAATAAAAATGCTAAACCCAAAGAATTATGTTTATATCAATCAGCTTGAAATTGTATTTTTTGAAAGGCCACGAGAAAGCTCCTGTTTGATATATAATGTCCAGGTTTTACAGTGAAATAAACTGCATTATTTCATGTGTCTGACCAGCACATCTCTAAATCTACAATCTACAAACAAGGTTTTAGCACACAGAAGTTAACATGCTATTCCCTCTAATGAATTCTAAATATTAAAATTTCACAACAGGCATAGATGATACTGATAGTCTAGAATACCTACATTTTTAACAAAGAGCAATTTTGCCTGTTCCAACAAGAAGATACATTTAGCAAATCATTGTACTGATGTTTCGCTGTGCAAATCATATCCCCCTTGTTGATGTATCACTATGTCAATACAGAATGCAGTATGAATCTCATTAATAAAAACTGAATCCATTATTACAAATCTGCTTCTGAAACGGTTCTAGAATATTGTTTAAAAATTTTCTGTCTTAAGCCCGCGTAGCATATGGCAAGCTTTTTCATAAATACAACTGTTGATAAGAATAAAAAAAAAATTCACAATGCTATCACCTGGAAGAAAAATGCTTGTATTCTAGTTATTCTGAGCCCTGGCCCATTTCACAAGTAATCAGTAATAATCTTACATGATACAATTTTTATTTTAAATAGACCCAAGTGGTCTGACACCTGGGTGGTCCGAGTGTAACAAGTGGCAAATAGCAGCCACGGGATCAGACTGTTCTTAGTAGCTGAAGGGATCAAAAGCAGCTTGATTCTCTGAAAACAAAACTGCAAGTGGATATCTTTGGTTTAAATATCGGTGCTGGATTTTAAAGAAATTCTTGTCGGGAGCCAGTACCAATATTTCAAATTAATACTCCTGTTGTCACCCAGTCACGAAATAATATTTTCAAACCAAGTTCTTATCATCTAGAAGCAATATTTTCAAACCACTGCACAGGTTGTCATAATGTGAACACTGAAACTTTATATTGTACTGTACTTCAAACAACTGACACAAATGTGTAAATATTACAGGCCAGTTTAAAAACAGCACAAAGCTGAAGACAACAGCAGTATAAAAAAGAAGGAACCATGAAACTGTGTAATGATGTGTAATTATAATAGTAACTTATTTTTTTAATCTGTAAAAATGGAATCCACAGTCATCTGTTTACAACAATGTCACCTTCACTAACCATGGTAATTATGATTTTCATTGAGAGAAGTATAAATCTCATCCGTGTGTGCAGAGGTCAATTAAATACTAGAAAAATAAAATTAAATAGTCAAAAAATGCTATACTGCCTGAAACAATTTTAAAAACAGCAATTGTGATCAACACATATGACAATATAAGGGCTAGAATACGTCAAAGTTAAGAAGTACTGGAAACGGTCACAAAATAAAAACTGTAAAAATGGCATTTACCTCCTTTACCACTCAGCTACAAACAACAGCACTTTAGCAGCAGCAACCTACATCTGAAATGTGAAACCTTACCTACGTCCAACTGACGTTAACTGCGAGTCTATTTACTTAAGATGGTGTTCACTGATCATCGAAAATATGTCGTTAATATAAGGCATACTCAAAATACGTTCAGTAAATTTAATGTTAAGTTTCCATGTGCATCGCATTTTGGTTAACATACAGTGAGACACATCGTGCACGGACAGTCTAATTTTGGAATATTAAAAGGAAGATATTTACCTGTTGCGATCAAACAAAGGATTTGGATATTGCAAGCTAATTCAAAGAGGATAGACATTAACGTTACGAAAGTGAGCAAACGCAGAAATCCCAGAACTGTTGTATTTGGCTATCATAATGCCATACGTTGTGCGCCCCTGAAATCCATGACTTCCCGTACGTCAAATACAGAAAGCACAAAACATTTCTTTATCAATACCTTCACATTGCCGCTGCAACGGAGGTGCTGTCTTTCCATCTCCAGAGGGACCCTGACAGATCCACGCGGCTCGGCGAGCTGTTCTCCTCTGCTTTTGCAGACTGAACTTTGATTGTGAGAGCGAGTGTAAGAAAACTGTGTGAATAAAAACTAAGGTTAAGAAACCAATGTAAACATGTATAACAAAGGAGAATAAAAAACTAAACTACTTACATCCACGTGTAATCAATGGGAAATGTAAATCATGTGAAAACATTTCAGGTCAAAAAACAATTCATAGATATCTTAGCGAATGCAACAAAACACGATTCATCACAGCAAACTTAAATATTAACTTCACAAGACATGAATCACTCCTAAAATCAAGGTTATCACTGATTAAACACGAGCATATTAACGAAAACACATACAACGAATTTGCCACGTTCAAATGCATTGCAGAGCCTATCCAATTCCAAGTTGGTTCTAATGCACAGATTCAACGCATGAAAGCTCTAAGGAGCATGCTCACTGCGAAGCACAATGTCTTGTGGGACATTTGGGTCAAGTGAAGGGGACAATGCGTTTTTAGTAAATCGATGTTAACCTTGAAACCGACCAAAAACATAGAGGACAGGGGAGACTAACAGATGTGAGACACGTAGAAATAAACTTTACGTATTTGTTCCGGTTATTTTAAGGCGCATAAGCAATCTGTTTGCATTTCTGGTTTCTTTTTACACGTACGGACAGCACCCATTCTTGCGTATCGTTCTTGAACGAGTAACTGCAGTCTGATAGAAGTGATATCTTTGAAATCCAGAGGGTCGACATAATGTTAGCTGTCCCTGACTTCTGCAGTTATGCTTTTCTGAATTAAAGGAGTCAGTGTTGTTTACATTCTGTTAATTTTCACCTTATGAGAAATGTGATTTTTTTGCCACCTGCTACTGCTGCTGCAGCTACAAAACTCCCTGCCACTACTTCAGATAATAATAAAGATTATTATCGTTTATTATACTTATTTTGTTGGTGACGATACCATTAATTATGAATGAAGCATGACTATTCATAAAGATTTTTTAAAAAATTGTATTATCGTTAAATTGTTCTTGTGATCAAAACCTCAATGTCCTGTAGTACTCTATTGGTTGTGGTCTTCAAAATACATCAAGGAAACTTATTGTAAATAACACAAGTACATATGTACATATGCATATCAATACCACAAAATGCTATTTATAGTTACGTGATCAGTACATGTGTCTAGGGGCAACGGGTGCTTGTCCTTTAGACTACAAATGCACAACGGTGATTATAGGAGCCCTGAGTAAAATAGAAGTATACTCTCTCTGAGGCAGCCTTGATAATGAAATGATCCATAGTTCAACAGAGGAGGACTGAAACTGGAGTCATTACAGCTGTTTTACCCTCTTGATAGAAGGTGAGGACCAGAACAGCGGTGCTTCAGACTGTGTGCTGAGAGGGAACCGCTAGGTCTCATACTCTTGATGTATTGTGAAAATGATCGTTCCATGCATTACAAAAACATGTTAATTGCCATTGACGTTAAAACGCCAATATTGATGATCATTTATTGTTATTCAAATTAGCCTGTGGTCCAACTTATAGGGGTCCACCTTTACTATTTACTTATGCACTGGCACCACATGTCCTCTACATTATCTATTACCTGATAATCCTTTACCAATTCATTTTGCCTGAAATGAAGCTGTTTTTCACAAGGGTAGCATTTGGCTGCAGTCATTTTGTTTTGGTTGCTTATATTTTCAGAGAACCATATTTTGTAGTCACCAAATGATATTTAATGTGTGTGTTTTTGGTGAAACACATGGAATAAGATGATCCTTAAATTCGAAGTTGGAATTTCATATTATGTTCAGGTTTTTTTGTTCTTGCTATGCCTAGCTCTCAAGCCACAGCATACTCACAGAGCTGTGACAAACCCTTCCCTGTAAATATTGCTCTTCAAAAAATAAAATTTTCACAAGTACCTAGTTTGAAGATGTGTGCATTAATAAAAAGAGGAATGAAAAAAGAGCAAAACATTGCACTCATCTATGTGAAGATTGAACAAGCAGGTAGAGTACATATGTGATTTGCATCATTATGTCAGTGCTTCTTTTCCACATAAGAGGGAGATACACTGATCGGCTTTGTGAATTTTAATGAATATAAAGTTCAAATCCAGCCTAAGATAGCACTAATAGGCATTCAAACAGTGTTCTCTAGGCAAAGCCAGTCATATGTGACAGACAGGATTAGCAATAGTGAGGTATGTATGACCTTCCCTGATCATGGCTAAGAAACAGAGCCTATCTCACAGATGAGTGGGATCCATAATTTAATACCAGGGAGGCAAGAAGCAGACTGAAAGTTTAAGAGCTGAAAGTTCATTTATGTTTCACCACTATTGTACATTACCCATTCTGGAAAAAATGTATGTGATAAAAACAGGAGTCTATTTGGTCTGTGACTTATTTTTACCTAAACATTGAGACAGCTCAATATATTTCCCATTATCTTTCATGATGGTGGAAAAAACAATCCTTTCAGTTCAGACAAGACTTTCATAAGCTTGTCCCTAAGCGCTATAACCGCTGAAGAAATTAAATGGAAATGAAGTACATGTAGAACTTAAACTACTACTACTATTGCTTCGACAAGGTCACAGTTCATTGTGAAGTGGAAATTGATCCATTCATGAAGGTTTGGTGAAAGACATTCATATAAATGTAATGTTGAATGTGTTTACAGACTAATATATTCACATTGGTGTTATATGAATTCTTATCTTGGACGGTGAAATCTGCTTTCATTTATGTTGTTCATTCATATTGGAAATACTCTCTATATATAAAATGCTACCATGATAAAAAACAAAGACAAAATGATAATGATGACAGCAATGATGATGATGATGATGATGATGATGATTGGTATCAAGTCAATGTGTTTCCATATTCAAAAGAAGGCACATTTTGTCCTGTCTACAGTATGACAGATGCATTCAAAGACAAGAACAATGCACACATAAGATAAATACAGAATTAATTCCTAAAATGGCAGCATTTCTGAGTAATAAAAGAAGGAATCAGACATGAATAAATGCCTTAACAAACAATAGATTGTAATTGCTGCCCAGAAGGACTGCTGAGGACCTGCAGAGCACTGATTTCACCCTGTCTCAATTTTACCTGCTGCTTAACCAGTTAACTCTGATTGAGTATGGCAGTGAAATAGAACAATCTGCAGATGCAAAGGCCTTGACTGTGTTTGTTCTGTACTGCAAGCTGCTGTGTACCTGCCTTAGGAAACTAGATGCGAGGCAGAAAGATCCACTATCATCAAATACGCATACATCACAGCAGCAGCAGAATGCATTTAAATCCTATCATTGTGTTCAATCAGCTCGAGCTGGGGCTCACCAAAAAGACTGCAGTATCCTCTGAGCACGAAATGGGCCCTTGCCTTTCCCACTTTCTTCTCACAGCTTTATAGGAGATATGAATCAAGGTTTGTATTAGACTCAATCCCTCCCACTGACTAAGAGCGAGAAAAAAATATAGTAGGAGTTGTTCTTGAATTACAATATAACTGATCTTGTTAAAAAATTTAAACTTGTTAAAAATCTTAAAACATGCTAAAAATCTACCGTCAAAAAAGAGTTTTGAAAATAACTTTGTCCAGAGACTTTTAAGATGCATTTTCTTCTTTCTGAAATTCCTGCACATCACGTTGTATGTGGATAGATAATGAACAAAACACTGTAATGCATTATATGAAAATGACATTATACAGTGAACAAGAGTTAGAAGTAGTTAGTTAGTTTCCCGCTATGGAACTGAAATTAGTTTTTGGTCCTAGAAAAAAACACTCAAATATACAATACTTTTCACACAAAACATTTCTAGCCCTGTATCATTTTCTTCACTTTTGAAATATGTTGGTAAATTATGTTTGTCTAATGATAATACTAAACGAGTTTCTGTGATATCTTTTTTGTAAGCGCTAAACCTGCATACTTTATAAACTGCACACCTGCAAACAATTAGGGGTGTAATCTCCTGGCTTAACTGTACAGAGTTCAAAGTACATTGGAATGTAGAAAACCATTATTCTACTTTGCTGACTTGATTAGATCAGTTTATATGAATAATTTTCAGGGCTACGATAAGTAAAATAAACAGAAAAATACATGGAGGGTGAACGCATAAATCTCATGAGAGGCAACCAGTATGAATTCAGTCACTGTACATTGTATTGCTGGACTATCTACACTATTCCTTGCTAGGAAATGTACCCTTCATTCAAACTATTCTATTATATATTTATAGTAATTCACAGAGTGTTTACAGTATGTTAAATGTTAATTAAAACATGATGGTAAGAGTAACTGATGGGGAACTGTCTGTAACCTTCCACAAGGATAAGGATGAAAATATCACAGGAAATCAAAAGAGATGAGGGTCAGTCCCAAATGCCTTACAATGAAAAAGATGTATAGCTGCATGTTTAACTGTAGTCTGTTCAATGCACAAACTGTAGCAAATACTAAAGTACAAGGTCAATGATTTCTCTCACTGCTAACTCTGTTAGCCTCTAGACCTTGGTCACCTATAATTTTAATAGATTAGTGTTCTCCTTACATGGTTACCATTTAGGTAAAAAAAAAATGTTGTCAAAAATTTACCATTTACCGCGTACTGTCTCGTACCTTGTACAAGTCACCAAATTCCATGTTAAGGCAAATACCAACACATTATTACTGTATTATTTGTTTTAATACGTAGGAAAATGTAAGATGCTCTCACATTATATACAGCAAACTCCAACATTCTACAAAAACATATGTGGCGTCAACAGAAGCCCTTGCAACAATAAGTTTGACAAGACTGCAAGTGAGAGGATTTGTCTAGTAGGTAGAAAATATGATTACCTCTCACATTAGGTTCACTAAAGTCCAAGATACAACAAAACATATGTGGTATCACTGGAGCCCTGATGAAGAGAAGTTCAACAGGATTGTGAATAAAAGGATCTACATACATCTCTGTCCCAGCTGGCCCTGCTAACCATCCAAGTGATCACTGCCTAGGTCACCATCAAATGAACAGAGATCTCATTTCACTTGTTGCAACATTTTTATGCTTCTCATATTCCAAAAATAAATACATCATGAAGGATGCCCAACTGTATGAATGGTACATCACAGAGGTGTGCTTGCTCAGAGTGGGACTATGAGACAGCTGAGCCTCATTAAAAACATCATGCATACTGTATTAAGTCTCAGGCAGGAGGCACAGTGGGTTGGCCAACCTGACTGCAGGCAGGCTCAGGAAAATTGCTAGACTGTTTAAAATGAAATTGTGAGAGGTTTATCAGGTCCCCTGTGCTTTTTTAATGAATCCAGCCCTTTGATGGGCAGCATTGAGTGTTTGAATGTATAGATTTTACATGCTTTCCTTCACTAAATGCAAAAATAATCTCTGCCGGAATGGGGTTGAGGCAGTTATCTGAAAAGCAACTCTAACCTCAGACTGCAGGAACTGTTTTCAGGGGTCAAGTTTCAAGTGTCTAAAAGTGATAAAGCCTAATATGCCCTCAGCAGTGGTAGGTATCTGCCGCTTTCACACCATGCAGATCTCAAGTGTTGGACTGTTCAATTTTCCAAATCATTGGTATGACCCAGCATTGTAATATATAAGCTTTTTTCTCCAGTATGTTTCCCTCTGATTTGGAATTAAAGAAAGTTTGCAGGCTATTTCCAGGTATAGCTTCCTCAAAATAATGGAATACCAGAATTGCCTCTGGAATCAGGGGAAGAGTTTTACAGCTGAAATGGACTGAGTCCATAGCTTCCGTAGTTTGTGGGAGTTAACCATATACACCAAGCATGACTATTCCACTTTTAGAACAGTAGCAGAGCATGGCCAAGAATAAACATGAATTAGCAGTCTTGCATTTCCGAATGCTTCACATTGCTCATACACACTTGTCTCCCTCTCCAGCTTGAAAAGAAAGACAGCATTCATACATACATATATATATATATATATATATATATATATATATATATATATACACACTGTATGTAGAAAGAAATATCAAGCAAGCTTATAGTTCTTATATAATAAACAATCTTTCTTTTGATAGAAATCTTTTTTAAGCATTACATAACAACTGAGTTCCTAACCTCGCTACCAAGCCATGCTACATGATCTCTCTCTGAAATCACAGATAGTGAACAAGAGCCACTAGTCAAGAAATTATTGGCAGTGGGCAGTATAAGATGGTGACTATTGTCACATAATATTTAGTGTGATACATAGCAATAGTAAAATGCGTCTTGATCCATGATACTTCATGACATCTAAACTTGATACCACAAAGTATGCACCCTCTTGCTTGGCTCATGCCTGGGAATAAATTGCCAAAATAAGACAAGAAGTTTACTTAGTAAAATATGCAGACTGATGTATTATCTCTGTATTAATTTGCTTTTTCGCCTAGTCCTCTAAATGTACGATCATTATTATATGCAAATCAAATGAAAAGAAATGTTAGGTCCACTTTTTTGTATAAATCAGTAACACATGAGTTTGGCTATGGAAATTATTGCGAGAAAACAAAAGAAGGCTGACAACAGTTCTGGGTCCTTACACAGCTAACTACTCTCTGACAGAAAAAAATGAAGTAGTTAGTATTTTGAGAAGAAAGTAAACGGGGTTCTTTGAGAAAGTTATTCACTCAATGAATTAGCTGATTAATTAGTCTAACTTTATCAAGGAATAAAAAACAAGGTCTCTTACCATAAAACAGCTGCATCTGTGCTGCATGGATTCTGACCTTCCAAATGCATATCCATGAGCAGAGGCTTCCATAGCCAAATCAGTGCATAACTGCAGTCCTTTTAAACAGAACATCTTCATCCTCAGAAGCAGGGCAAGTCTGACTGTCAGTGGTTGGACCTGCCATCTCATGCTGCCTCTCCTCTCCATAACTTTCTGAAATAGAGAAAAAAGCAGCATTAATTTCTATGTATTCATTTCACAACAGGGATGAGCATAAACACATGACAAAACAAAACACATGACATCTAATACTGTTCAAATAACTGCACACAACTGTCAACATCCTTAAGTTTCAAACTTCCAAAGATGCAGCTGATAATTTTATTGTTCATCATCAATATCATCATTGCACTGATCACCATAAAAAATATTTCTTTAAAGGGGCATTTCAAAATATATTTGATATACAACACATAATTTGTTGCATGTAAAAGTTTCCTGACAGTACCATGAAGCTACACAAAAGAACTGTACCGCCAAAGCATTTCATTTCAGCACACTAAATATGTTTCTTTGACAAAGAAACTTGTATTGAAAAGACAGAAAAGCAGGTCTACGAAAAATGTCTTGAGGTATAATTCTTAAGACATTAATTATTATTATCATGCATTAATGTTTGATTAAACTTTGATTTAAGTGGTTGATTTTTAAACTATATAACCCTTTCTAATTTTATAAACAAGGTTTAAATATTGAACAGACACATTTTGTGTCATAAGAAAATTAGACTTTGCTATACGTTTTGCATGTAAAGCCTTCAGTATTTTATAATACACATTAGTAAAGAATCACACATAAAATGACAGTAATGGCTCCTCAAGCACAGTTATTTTTGCTGCACACAATACATCGTTTAAAAAGTTCATTTAAAAATGTCAATTGCTTGTGAAAAAAATTGTAATTTGCAAATTTGGGAATATGATGTCTCAAAGAGCTACTTTATATATTTTTCTACAAACAAATCATCTTTTTACATTAAAAACAGCAGAGGGTCTTCACTGATTTTGTCCATGGTTTGAACAATTCAGTGTAATGCTGGGCCTTAAATTTTAACTGTTTCAGCGAGGAAGCTTTAGAAACCTATGTGAAGGTGGTGCTGGGGAAATGAAGTTGGCATTCTTCTTCCTGTAGGATTATACATTTAGTGTTAATTTGCAATATATAGAACAATATTTCTGACCTTTGCAATAGCAGGAGGGTTCCAGCAAGTTTACCCTCATGAATAATAATGGAAACGATCTGTTAGTGGGATCTGTCAAGTGAGTGAGGAAGGGATTGAGTCAAAGAAGCTCCCCATCAGGGCTACCGTGAGGAGCAGCATCCAGGCCCCTCGCTGGGGGAAGGTCACCACACAGGGGAGCCTAGGACATGCCATCACCTTCTGCTCCACTCTCAGCATCTTCACTGCCTTCCCAGCCCCCTGCATCTTTCCAAGTGGAGGGAGGAGGAGCTGTGTGGTATTTTCCATATGACTCCTTAGTGGAGATACCCCAGGTTGTCAAGCATTCGGTGTATTGTGTTTTGCCATACCAAGGTGACAGCAACTGTCTTTGAAGTAACCTCTTGTGCATGCTCTAAAAATTAAAAAGCCAAATGAAATGCTAACTTAACTTGTCCAAATTAATAGTTATAATACCTGGAAATAGAAATATTTATATCTGTCCATCAGAAATGTCATTATTTGGTTTACATTTGCATACTGCAGTACACCGAGAAGGTTGTAATTTCTTAACAAAGAACAGTAATGATTCCAAAACTGCAAAATAAGTTTAATACCAATATTGCCAATTAATGTTGTTTCTATAAAAGAATAATGATAATGATGATCTAAATGCCAACCCACATTACACATACCATTATAATTATCTGCATGATAATGATGATAGCCCTTAACTAAGTAAAAATGTACATATTAAAATGTCAATGAATCTATCAGGGTGAGCTGCTAATTATTTCTCTGAACAGCGCTCAATCCTACTTCTCCAGAGCTGAACTCAGGAGGAAAAAAACCATAGTGTAAATCCAG
The DNA here is from genome assembly GCF_013368585.1 of Megalops cyprinoides. Lineage (NCBI taxonomy): Eukaryota > Metazoa > Chordata > Actinopteri > Elopiformes > Megalopidae > Megalops > Megalops cyprinoides. Next base: position 31,914,178 of record NC_050583.1, read on the forward strand.
TGAATACAATAAGATCAATGGTATTGCTCCACCGCACTGCAGAGACTCAGCCAGGAAAAGGCTCACATCAGATGCCATCAGCATATGTTCCTACAGAAGCCCTTTGCTTGCCCTTCCTCAGGCCTTCCTTTGATGGCCGGGCCCCCCACAGAGCTCAGACACAAGGCCTCTGGACATATCAGTTCAGTGCTCTCAGAAACAGAGCCACCCTCAAAAAAGAAAGGAAACAAAAAAATACATACATACAGAAAATGATAAGGCCAGTGGCAGGGTTTGAGAGAGAAGACATGCTCCGTTCACCACTTCCTGCATCTGATCTTAACATAAGATCAGGCTAGACCATCAGGGGCGACCATTTTGCACCAAGCAAAAGGCTGTTTTTCACTCGCTATCTTATAATCTATAGTGGCAGCACAGAGACTTTCCAGTTTAAGGACTATAAGGCTGCTTTTTCAGTCTGATTAGCAGCATGGATTATAAAAGTGTTCTTTTCTGAGGTGCCTAA